>NC_134572.1:81631120-81761120 GCF_050947875.1 Dermacentor variabilis
CGCTTTGAAACGTACCTGGATGTCTGTGTATCGCAGTGCATGCGTGGCTGGTGTTGTTTCTGTTGTCGCTGCAGGAAGTGTTAATCTGACTGTGAACGATGGGAATTGTTTCATCTGATCGCCGAAGTAATTGCGTGCGCTAAACTTTTGGAATGGTCACTGAATAAGAGTGTACGAGCGTCCTAGGTCTCGCGTTATGTACGGATGTGTCGCACGTGTAGACAATGTGCAATTGAATAAGTAATGCCTTTATTGAGCTTTATACTTGTAAATGAATGACCTCAAAGGCTTTTCGAACCACTGTTTTTGTGCCCATAACAGGACTGCGTCCTTGGTTTCCCATTGTGTACGCCATCTACATTCTTCAAGTAAAAAAAAATATATATATATATTCTGGCTCGCTGAAATGCACCACACTAAATGAAGAACGCACTTGGGAAAGTGCAAGAGAAATAGGGGAAATAATTATTGCGAAAGAAGAGGAAGATGAGCTGAATAGGTCATCGTTCGGAAAAAAAGACAATAGATAAACAAATATGGCAAATGGAACAAGTAGTTACTCATAACGAGAACAACAGCAGCAACTGCCGTAACTTGTCGTGAAAGTCTTGAATTGCTAACCGCTATAAAGTAGTAGAAGCAGCTAAGAACCACAACATGGTCGGCTTCTCCTCGATACACAAAGAGTGCGGCGGGGGGCTTTCAGTGAGAAAAAAGAGTTTTAACAGCTATATAAAAATATTTAATATCGACAAGCACATTCTTTGTCGATGTTAAAGTGCGGGTCGATATTGCCATGGAATCTTAATTAATTAGTTGCAGGGTGGGTATGATTAGAAGTTCGTTTGACAAAGGTGGACTTTGACGAGTTGGATTTTATTATTTCTCATTCAAAGTTGTGCTCGGTAAACGTAGTTAAGAGGAAGCTTTAGCTCGGGCCCAACTCCGACGCAGCCTATTCAAATACAAGTAAAACGCAAAAACGTTTTTATGAGATAACCCCTGCACCAATATTAATGAAATTTATTGTATTTCAAACATAAAGTTAAGTTCTAGTGACTGTTGGAAGCGGAATTTCGATTTAGGGCTTGAATTTTTTTAAAACAATTTTCAAATATTTGACCGTTTGAAAAAAATAGAAGAGCGAAGTTTACAAATTCATAGCTTTGCATCAAAAATTGATACCGCAGTTCTGTAAACGGCATCCATTAAATCATTCAAAGCGGAAAAATTCATTATGTCATTTTACATTTTACGGGAATTTGTTATGTTGGTTACAAGGGTATTACAAAAGTTGTATTTCACTATTATTAAATTTTTCTGTATCCATGTGTGATATATCAATTTTGTCCGCTTTAGATGTACTATTACATGCAATTCACAGAATTGTATTATAATTTTTGGTTGTTGAGTTACAGAGTTGTAAACTTGATAGTTCTTTGAAAATTTTCAATTTTCGCCAATTTTTAATAATACATTGACGACCCAACTCAAAAATTCGAAACCAACAGTCACTAGATTTTAAGTTTTTGTTTTAAGTGCAACAAACCTCGTCAAATTTGGTGCAGTGGTTGCCGAGAAAAACGAATTCTCCTTTTACATGTATTTAGATAGGAGCACCCGAGCTAAAGCTTCCTCTTAAAGATTAACTCCATCCTAAAGAACTCGCAAGAAGAAAAAGGAGTAAAACAACGACGACGACGACGACGACGACGACGACGACGACGACGACGACGACGACGACGACAACAACAACAACAACAACAACAACAACAACAACAACAACAACAACAACAACAACAACAACAACAACAACCTGAAGTAGACTAGACACCCTCTTCGCGAATGACAGAGCGCCGGCTTGCACTGTATTGTTGCGCACGGAAGCTCCTGCTAAAAATAGCCGTGCAACGTCGTCACCCTGCATCCAGCCGCACACGCCCGGGAGCATAGATCGGCGCACTTGCACTGGCGACCTGGTTTCTCCTCTTCGCAGCAGTCTCGTTCCATCGGCGTTCTCTCCACTTGGTCCCTCTTCGTTTCGAGCCGGAGAGTAAGAACGAAGGAGCGTGGCAGGTTGGGAAGCGCGTCGCGTCAGGACGGAACGGCCGTGCATGGTAGACTCATCTCGAGATTTTCAGTCCTGTGCTTAGGGGCTTAGATGAGTGCATATTCTCATAAAATGCCCATGAGTGACATTACGCGTATTGTCTTCTCTACACTGCGCTTCTTTTTTAGCGCGTTGATATCACTGCCGTGTTGTTTACGTCGTAAGGTTGATGTACAAATATGGATGCTTGATACATTTGCACGCGAAAGGACTTTGTATGGACTACTGCCTTCCTTTGTGATGGGTGTCTGTCAGGGGAGTGCGCTTTCGGTGATAGTGCCCGCGGAGCACCACCAACTTTGTGTGCTTGGATCGGGTTCACGTTTGTAAAGTACTTTTTGATATTTATTTCTTGCTCTTTCATTTCTTATTCATTGCCTGAGTAATAAATATGGCATTTTGGCATAACCAGCTTTAACAAAGCCTTCGTTGCCACTTTTTTCTACATCTAAAAAAACACGAACACATAATTACACGTGTTGTTGTCGTTGTTGTCGTGATGAAAGTTCTGCACCTTCGTTAGCTAACGTGGGAAAAAGAAAACGAACACGCCAAGGAGACGAGGCTTTGCTATTCGTAGTCTAAATTTTATCACCGAAGGGACAAGTTTATATTTTTAGCACCAGAAGGATAAAACAAAAGTAAAAAAAAATTCCTGCATATATTTTTCGGAACACGTCGAATGCTTTTCATAATAATTGCCAACAGAGACGTTGGAGGCAGTGCATGCTTGTTCTGATTTCCCAATGACGACATATTATTTGAAGACCAGTGTTGTGCCGGTGAAGGCAGGTGATATGCCTTAGGCAGAAAGTTCTAAATATGCGGCACAATGGCCTGATCCCGGCATGATACGCCCCATGGACATTAACAAAATATCGGGGAGGACCATGTTGTTCTGCTACACCAATTTTAGAAATTATGGTAATAAGAGTTGCAAACACTCAGATTTCAAAGATTAGTCTCGGCGTTTTTTTTTCTATGTCAGATATACATTCTTCCATTTGATAATGATATAAACTTAAATAAAAAAGAAAACCTCCCAAGACGCATTGGAGGCGGCGGCAGGACTGGGCCAACGTTGGCCGATGTAGCGATTACGTTAAGCGTGCACTGTACCTGCTTTCTGTGCTTTTAGGTTGATTATTTAAAGTGGGGACCTCAAGGAATATGTTTCCTCTGCATTTCACAGTGTGCTGTCGCCAGGCGTCGCAGTGTCAGTTTTACACCTCGAAAGGAGCGATGTGGGCCGGACTAAGAAATTTTAAAGCCTGACGTTCTACACTTGGCTCGGGACTCCATTGATGACGATTGTGCTTTACAGATGATGAATGATTATGATGATAACCATCGGGGCGGACCGTTTAAAGTGTCAAATATTTAGCCTGTTACAGGTATCGCCTGCTTTCCCTAAGTTAAAGAAATTATAAATTATGTTCTGACGTTTTACGTGCATAACTACGATATGAGGCACGCCGTAGTGGGGGACTGCGAATTTATTTTTATCACCTGCAATTCTTAAACAAGCACCTACATCGAAGCGCACGAGCGTTCTTGCATTTCGCCCCCATGAAAATGCGGCCGCGGTGCGGGTACAATCGAACCCACGACGTCGAGCTCAGCAGCGCAACACCATAGCAACTGGGCTACCGTAGCGGTAGGTTATCTTCAAGTTTATTCTCAGATAAAGTGCATATGCCTACGAACACACATGCGAGGGTATCTAGCATCTTAAGTGATATAATGTTCGTGATATTTCTGCTTTGTGAAAACGTGTTTCTCTTAGGTTGTTACGTAACGCTTAATGTCTAACAGACATTTATTATTTATCCATGAAGTTAGTTGCATAAAAAAAAAATAAAATGATTCGCCGACTCTTTGCACGTTTTCCATTTCGAATTACGCCGTGCAAATCTCAATGGCAGTGTTAGAAAAAGGAGGTGTAAGTGCCCTTTTTGCGTCTAATTATAGGAAAGAGCTAAGACATTTTTCACTGAAGCAATCCCTGTGCAGACGATAGCCGGCTTCCGCAGTTTTCGCATCACCTATGAAAATTTCACTTTCTGCTTGTCGTTGGCTTAGAGTCTGCTGACATCACATAACTTGGTTAGAAGCTGCGAGGATACGTCGTAACTAATATTTACGTTTTTATAACGAAAAATGAACCTCAGCGTCTTCGCGTTGTTGAGAGCGGTAGCGAAAACGGTTGCTCCAGGAAAACTGCCATTTCCCAATCTTTTTTTTTATGTGGCTGATTTGACCCGTGCAGTCGCTATTTGAGTTTGAGCTTCTTGTTTTGCTGCTGCTATCTTTGCTGCATCCGACGAACCTTTTGCCACCTGTGCCACCTGCACAGCTGCCCTGACTGCGGTAACATGTGGATTGATCACATGACCTGAATGCACACAAACCTAAAGATGCAAATAAGATCAACAGGTGCGCTTCGTTTCAACGGTTTCCGCGGTGATGCTGCGGCGCAGCTTAAAAAAAAGAGAACAAAATTGTGCGAGACGCTCAAAAAGAGCCGCATGTTTTACAGTAGGTGGATCATTTTTTTTATGCGACTAACTTTTTATGCGTGCGAGCATCCTAAAAACCCAACTGCAGCAGTAGCTAGAAGGTCTGTGTATAGCTGCATGCAAAACGGGAACTTATGCTAAATAGGTTGCGTAAACTCATGAAAATGAGACGTCAAATTCTAAAAAAAAAGAACAATGTTTATGGTATTTCCTCACACAAGTAGGAAGTGCAGCCTGTAATAATTCATCTTTGTCTCTAATATTCTTTCTAAATATAGACGGGCATTTCGCCTGGGTGATGCCGTTGGTAATCGTGTGTGCACGTCCTACTTATGCTACTACTCGTACTTTTCGTTTACGAAATCAATATATACCAAGCTTAGGCCGACTCAAAGAAACGTAATTTTAGTATTTGTCTCTTAAAGAGAAATTGGGGATAGTCGTTATGCTGCATATATTGATTGCCGACGTTTCTTTGTCCTTACTTTTTTTTTCTACTCAGGCTATCGTTGGGCCGTATCATTCTTTTTTAACCTTTGCGTTCTTATGCCATCGAATGTGAATTATATAAATAATTTACGAATGGAAGAGCAACTGATGACTTGTAAACAGCCTTCGTGAAAATACTCAACGAAAGGCTTTTTAGAAGTACAGTCAAGATGAGGAGACTCACATTTGCTATCTGAAGAAGCTAGAAGCGTGCCGAGAAAGAATTGTGATTGCCAGGAAACACCATGACAAGAGATAGAGAGAGATAGACAGAGGAAAGAGGGGATACGCAGGGTTGTTATTCAAAAAAGGAAAATATGGTTTACTACCCTGTATTGGAGAGCGCGGGAGAGAGAGATAAAGAGATAGGAAAGTAGAGAGTTAGAGAGAAAGGGAGCACACACAACCGATCGCAGCTGGTCACTACCAACGCAGACTGTTGGAGTACCATATCACGTGTAGAACGAATACCAAATAAGGCTACAGTCGCTTGTGCAGGCCTGTTGTCCTTTAATACTGTGGCAGTGAAAGTTCGTTGCCGTTGGCTGCGATTGCTTATGAGACCGGCTTTACAAAATGGTTTGCTCTGATAATGATGCGCGATCAAAGTGAGCTAGTGCCATTGCGAGCGATCGTGCGTGGTTATAACACTGTAGCGAGGGCAGTCACACAGAACGTGTCGGAGGTTCTCCTCGCGAGCACAGTCATCGCGCGAAGCGTTGTGGGCCCAATGCGAAAAGCAAAATACTTCGCAAAAGCCACTCTTAGCCATAGCTGACAAAGCAGGATGTCTTGGAATCGGCAGAGTTGAATTCGAAAGCGAAGGCGGAGAAACAAGTCTAGGTGGTGCAGAGGGTTGTTTTGAAAACTTTGGGCGTCCTACATGGAGAACGGGCGGTGCGGACTACACGAACATCCGGTATTCGAGATTGGCGAAAATATCCATCGTTTGGCCGAGAAAGTGCAGCACGTGACATATCAGTGGCTTACAAGTCACCGCAGCGTAATAGATAACGCTGCCCAGTCACCTCTTCAAGGCAGAAAAGTAGATACCGTTATCAAGTTCAGATGTAGCTAGTGAACTTCGAATGCTTGAAAACCTCGAAGAAGTGCTATGTTAGCTCACGCCTTTGATGGTCTGTTGCAATTTTAGTGCGCGCTTTGGTGACTAGGCACGTGTACAACCTTCCTCTCTCATTGCACGTTAATTGACCACGCTGTGTAAGACACGACCTCGAAGAAGTTCTTGGGAAACTCATTTATGCTGCAAACAATCGGTGAGGCAAGTGCATTCGCTTTTTCAGTTTGTATCGCTGCCGACAGAGGCGCGGCAATGGCCACTTAACCGGTGTCGTCATCCTCGTGGCTTATTCACGTTTTATCGCGCTTCTGCCATCCTCGCTCCCACCGGAGTGAACTTTCTGCAACACGGGCAAAAAAAAAAAAAAATTCCTTTTCAAAAGACAGAAAAATGGCTACAGCCACTTTCTTTGCAGTGCTCGTTCTCCAGTATAGTCGGTCAAAAGAGTCTGCGGTAAAGAGAATCTGCGAAAAAGCTGAATGTTTCACGAAGCTTGGGAGCGTAGCCTCGTGGTTTAAGTCTTAAACCCGCAGTTGGCTTCATGACCTACCAACTATCCAATAATTTAACTCACATTTGCCATAGATTTCATGTCCAGTAAACGTTTGTAGCCGGTTGTAAGTTCCCGCATACGAGACATTTTAGTCTTGAGATCTCGCATTTACATACAACAGGTGCATAATTAGGAAAAACGACTAAAGCGTACATCGGTCGTGCATAGTGCAAATACGCAGGTTCCGGTTTATCGTTTGCCCAGCAATTTCTGCGAAATCTCAGGACTGTATGCTTAAGAGGTCTTACATACGAGGCTAACGTACAGTGTTAGCCGTAAATGATAAAACATCCTGCGTGACCTAGTTTTAATCGCAGAATGAACTAAGGTATACCCGGAGAAAATAGTAACGTATAATACAGAAAAACGAATATCCGAAAGCACGAGATGAGCTCGTCAGCCAGTGGATGGTATTCGTTCTTCTTTTATTTTTGCGGAAAAGTGGCATCGGAAAGGTAGCGACATTTGGTGATATTTTATTTGGAAATACTTTGCGAGTTCTTGATAAAGACCTGGACAAAGATTACGTTGACTGTAGGGAAATATTTCCCAGCAAGTTGGTACTTTTCGGTTGTATTGGGGTTCAGTTTACGCTCAGCTGGCATTCCATTGCGCTGAAAGATTAAATATACGGGACTACGCTGTTTTCTCTCGTTGTATTATTGCCCCTTGTTACCAACAATACCGACAAAATTTCTAATAGCTGCAGTGATCTTTTAATTGGTTCAATACGACCCAAATAGCAGTGCACCGCTCATGTTTGCTCGGCGATGACCAAAACGGGACTGGGGCGCGGCCAACTAGGGTTGCAGCAATGCCGGGACACTGGCCGAAGGGTGATCTGGGCATGGGCGAACGTAAACATCATAAAGTGCGTGTGCCGTCTCTACTGCCCATTTTACGGCGGTTTTCATTGTCAGAGCCCTCCCCCCCCTCCCCCTACCCTCAATGCGTGGCCAACAATAGGTGCCGGTTTACCGCCTTCGTTCAGCAGCAACCTAGCTCCCGTGGGTTCTGAGGAGATGAGGCTTGGGCAAGTGAGCGGCGTTGACTGAAAATGGACGCCCGTAAATAAAACGCGGTGGCAATCAGCAAACAGAGCGCATTGGGCGCGGAGCGAACAGGAATCATTAGGGCGAGTGATCTTGTTGCTACACCTCGGTGACGTGGGCGAACGGCATTTGACGGGGCATGATGACGATGATGATGCTTATCGGCATTCCACTTGAAACGGGGTGGTGACAAATAGTTACCTAGCCAGCTTGCTTTAATCATGTAGGATGTACACGTTTTGTTTTTCATTCTAACATTTTTGTATACACGTCCTTAGCCTTTTTTTTTTCTACCTCAAAACTTCTCTGTTTACCTTGTACCGCTATCTGTGCTTGAAATCTATCCAGTCGTACTTATCTCATCCCTGCTTTTTTCCACCAATACTCTAAATGTCTCTTGCTTATCTCGCTTCTGACCGATTGATACTTCCGCCCACTTTAAATCCAAGTGCTTCTGGGAGGTGTACGTTACCTACGGGTCTCATTGGGTGAGTCCCTTCGCGTTCCATAAGGATGTTCTGAGCGGTCTTCGGATTTTGGCTGCAGCATACGCATGCCTCAACTCCTTGCGAATATTTCCTCCGGTATTTTTATGTCGTTAGGCAACCAGCTCGAGCCTCAAATAACAAGGCACTTCCCTTTGTGCTATCGTACAGATTTTCCCTTGTAAGTTCTTTCTTTCCTTTCTTCTAAATCTCCACGGTCTTTTTCGTTTGCATTCTTTGAATCCAGTTTGCTGTCTCGGTTTCTCTCATTTTCTTTCTGATGGCCCTTGGTTGTCTCTTTACAGTTTCAATTGCCCTGTACTCGGTTGTCAATTTTCTTGACCTCTTCCTCCATATTGTGTCCGAGATTTTCAGTACAGATACTTGTGCAATTTAGCCGCCCATTTATTCTGGCCTGTGTTCCTCAGTTTTTCTTTAAAACTGATTTTGCTCTGCGCTTTTCTGGCTTAAAAAGAAGCCCAACCCATGTCACCCTGCACTACCTCATTTGGGGTTTTACAGTGGGAGCCCAAAGCCGACCGGCCTACGTATCTTTGGTTAACTTCCAACCTCGTCAAGATATCCGATTTTATCCCCAGAATGGCATTTGAGAAGATTAGCGCTGGTACCATTAATGCTCTTCAGATTCCATGCACCACCTTGTATCTACGGGGACCTCAAATTGCTCTGTGTCATTATTGGTGCATTCCGCGCACCCGTTATTTTCAGATTATCTTGGCTTGGTGCTTGAGTAAGTATTTTCTTCGTTTATGTGTACGCCGCAGTACTTATATTGCTTGACTACGGGTATGACTTGCGGCTGAACTGACACCCCGTAATTACTTGTCTCTTCATTAAAGATAATGATTCTCGATTTCTCTGTCCTAAACTTAAGGCTTAGATTATTCGATGCGTTGCCACAGATATTCGCAAGTGTCTGTAAATTTCTCGCATTGTCCACTAGTATCACCATGTTGTTCACATACATCAGTTCGGGGACCTTCTGTTGCGCAATTTGTCCATTCACTGTTTTCCAGTCGTCTTTTTATACCCTTAACATAAAGCGTGAAAAACAAATAGCCAGAGAACATCCTTGCTTCAGTCAATTAATTTTCATCACTTCATTACATTTTCGCCTTCCCATACAATTTGTACTTGGTTGTCTCATATATCTTCCTCAGCAGCACCACGAAATCGTCATCTATACCTTCGTGCTTGAGCATGTCCCATAACAATTCCCTGTTTACGTTGTGGCTGGCTCCCTCTATATTTAGAGATGCTTTTCATAAATATCTATTTGGGGCTACTGAAATATGTACGTACTGAGCTAGTCCAAACATATTATCTTCTAGGCGTCTGCCTGGTCTGAACCCACTTTGTAGTTACCTGAATGCATCATTTTTTTCCCACCCACTTCGACAGTTCTAATTTTATGGCTCGCATTGTTATTCTATATATCATAGACTATGGCATAAAGGTTATAAACACGGATTAGGTGCCTCAGAAGGGCTGGCCTACGTTTCGATAGGGGGACCTATCTCCGTCAAAGACGGCGTCGTCATCCCTGCCGAGAATGACGTCTGCCTTCCGTCCACAGACAATAAAATTTGCTGCTTTTGCGAGAATCTCTCCCTATGCACGGGACGGAAAACTATATATATTTAGGCGTACAAGCTTGCGTCTCAGATTTCCATTGAATAACGAGGCATGTCGGTAATTGGTTACGTACTCCGTTCGATTAATTTTGTCCTTCAACCTGGGTTATGCTTTGTTATCAAGTTCCGACTCAAAGCTCGTCTTATTTGTTTCTTTTTTTTCCACATTTCCTTCCTTTATTACTTCTTACGTTCCTTTACATTCGCTTGGCGCTACATTTAGACGCCAGTGGGAGGAGTGGTATCGTATGACACGGTTGTCGCAACAAGAAGCTCGCACAGTTCTGCTGTTTGACGTCACTCATTAGGAAGGTTACGAAAACGCAAGGCCGGGCCCGAAGCCTGGACTCCGTCCATTATTCAGGCCGAGCCACATCAGGTTTTTGTTCGAGCTAGGCACGCAACTTGCAGGCAACTGGACCGAAAAAAAATAAAAAATAGCCGTAAAAAACACCCTGTTCACCAATTTTTTGTGGCTGAGACTATTGCGCAATTTACGATTGGGAGGCCTAGCGGCAATAATCTGCTACACCTCGTGTATGCCTGGTCGCCATTCTCCACTCATCGTGATTATATATTGTCACGTGGTGGTGACGTTGATGAACACAGTAGCAATATTGTGAAAGACAAAACTAACTTTTATTGGGCGAACCTGTGCCCACAAAAACAGGCTACACTTATAGCTCAACGATAGCGGCGAACACGGTCGGCGATCGTCGAAAATCTGATCAGCGGGTCCAGAGCGTCGGCTTTTATACAGCAGTCATCGAATGTTCCAGACTAATCGTTGAGACCCGCGTGCCTTCCACAAAGTTCTACACCATTCGCGTCACGCGATAAAATCAGATAACACAAAGTTCGGCGACAACAGACAGCGGATAGAAGCATCGATAACTTTCCAGAAACTTCGGATACATGCAGGCGCGTCCCGCGCTTTGCGATACCATTTGTTAGGCGGCGAAACGTGGTCGCCCGATAAATATAAGTACACGTGTCAATACCCCCCTCTTAAAAAGCATCGACCCGATGCTGCAAACAAACGAAAGTAATAAAGAAAAGCACTTGTAGCAAAGAAACCAAAAATAAGAAAGTTCGTCAGCGTGCGTAAAAGGGCTTCAGACGCACTACATGGACCACTTCAGATCGTGCCTGGCGCCGCTGTGACTGCGAAATGCCGTCTGGCACGACTTCATATAGTCCAGTTCGCCAACACGTCGGATGATTTGTAGGGTCCGAAATAACGTCGCAATAGTTTCTCACTGAGTCCTCGTCGACATACTGGGGTCCGAACCCAAACACGGTCACCGGGCTGGTACTCGACGAAGCGTCGTCGGAGGTTGTAGTGTCGGCTGTCGGTACGCTGCTGGTTCTTGATCTGTAGGCGGGCGAGCTGTCGGGCTTCTTCGGCGCGCTGGAGATAGGTAGCGACGTCAAGATTCTCCTCGTCAGTGACGTGCGGCAGCATGGCGTCGAGCGTCGTCGTCGGGTTCCTGCCGTAAACCAACTTGAACGGCGTGATCTGTGTTCTTTCTTGCACAGCTGTGTTGTAAGCGAAGGTTACATACGGCAGGACCGCGTCCCACGTCTTGTGCTCAACGTCGACGTACATTCCTAGCATGTCGGCGAGGGTCTTGTTCCGGCGCTCCGTGAGACCATTCGTTTGCGGATGGTAGGCAGTTCTTCTCCTGTGGCTTGTCTGGCTATATTGCAGAATGGCTTGGGTGAGCTCTGCTGTAAAAGCCGTTCCTCTGTCGGTGATGAGGACTTCTGGGGCACCATGTCGCAGCAGGATGTTCTCGACGAAAAATTTCGCCACTTCGGCTGCGCTGCCTTGTGGTAGAGCTTTAGTTTCAGCGAAGCGGGTCCGTCGCCACGACGATCCACTTATTCCCGGATGTTGACGTCGGAAACGGCCCTAACAAATCCACCCCAATTTGCTGGAATGGTCGATGAGGAGGTTCGATCGGCTGTAGAAATCCTGCTGGCCTTGTCGGTGGTGTCTTGCGTCGTTGACAGTCTCGGCATGTCTTGACGTAACGGGCGACGTCGGCGGTCAGACGCGGCCAGTAATATCTTTCCTGTATCCTCGACAGCGTTCGGGAGAATCCGAGGTGCCCAGGCGTGCAGTACTTCTGGACGCAGCGCTGACGGTACAACAAGAAGGTAGCTGGCGCGGACTGGTGAGAAGTTCTTCTTCACAAGCAGGTTGTTTTGTAGCCTGAACGAAGACAACCCGCGCTTAAATGCCCTAGGGACAATGTCGGTGTTCCCTTCCAAATACTCGACGAGGCCTTTTAGCGCCGGGTCTGCTTGCTGCTGTTTAGTGAAGTCTTCCGCGCTTATTATTCCAAGGAAGGCGTCGTCGTCCTCGTCGTCTTGCGGTGGGGGATCGATGGGGGCACGTGATAAGCAGTCGGCGTCAGAGTGTTTTCTTCCGGATTTGTACATCACGGTGACGTCATATTCTTGCAGTCTGAGGCTCCACCGCGCCAGCCGTCCTGAAGGGTCCTTTAAGTTAGCTAGTTAGCACAACGCGTGATGGTCGCTGACGACTTTGAATGACCTGCCATAGAGGTAAAGGTGGAATGTTGCTGTAGCCCAAATGATGGCGAGGCATTCCTTTTCAATCGTAGAGTAATTGCCTTCCGCTTTTGACAGCGACCGGCTAGCATAAGATATAACCCGTTCAAGTCCGTCTTTCCTCTGGACTAGGACGGCACCGAGGCCTAGGCTACTGCCGTCAGTGTGGATTTCAGTATCGGCGTCCTCGTCGAAGTGTGCAAGTACCGGCGGCGACTGCATGCGTCGTTTGAGTTCTTGAAATGCGTCGGCCTGCGGCGTTTCCCACTTGAACTCGACATCACATTCTGACAGACGTGTTAACGGCTCCGCGATGCGTGTTATCACGCATATATATATATATATATATATATATATATATATATATATATATATATATATATATATATATATATATATATATATATATATATATATATATATATATATATTATATGGGAAGAACATTGGAATTGCACAGTGTATTTTACAACGTTTCGGCTGCTGGACCAGCCTTTGTGAAGTCTTCCGAAACGTAGTTATATACAGTGTGCAAATCAAACGCACGTGGTACTCTCCTTTTCTTCATTATAGTACCGGGACCAGCGTTATTTACTTTGCCACAACTATATATATACAGGTAGACAGGAGAGAGAGAGAGAGAGAGAGATAAAGGGGCGCAGGGGGTATCTGGCTTGCCGGAAAACGCATGCGCTACTCGTCGTCGCAATTTACGTGAACACCGCTGCCTAGCAAAACGGCACCTATGACTGTTTTCTCTCTGACAAGTTCTACCGAATAGGCTTGGCAGTGCGGATTGTGCTTTAACGAGTACAGTTTACTCGCAAGATTGCGCAGAGTGATGTGTCACTACTGGTCGGGAAACCCTACGACGAGCTACCGTGTTTAAATTTTGCCTGCGCACTTACTTGCCGTCTCTCAAACTATTTTCCTGAATTTAATTCTAAAATTTGCCCCGTGGCATAAAATGGACGAAGCATTTTATATGTAAATATGTAGCTTGTTCTCTTAAATGAAGTACAGCAGTGATATATGGCGCAGACCACCGATCCACAATTGCGTGTCAATTTGGCAGCTTGAATGTAGCGCCGCATTCGACAGGTAGTGGTACCTTCGTGAGTGTAGTCCTGGACAAATTCACAAGAGTTGCGGTAGGTCAGGCATCCGGGCGATGACAAGACGTACAAGTCGCGCCGAAGGCTGGCCGACGGCCCTGCGCCCGTAGAAACGTTTTGCAGCTGATGTCAATGCGGCACCTATGCGGGCCCTTTGTAACGCGACCTCTTTTCAGTTTACCTGTCGAGTGGTAATCGACACTATTTAAGTTTGATGTTGAACGGCTGACCGTTCATTGAAATCATTGCTGGTGAGTGTAACACTATCACCGCCTAACAGCGAAGTCAACGTACACTTTAGCTCCGACACAACCTTAAAAGAAGTCGGAGAATGGCGTCAATCTCGGAGTGCCAGAACTAAGTGTCAAAGCTTTTTCGTTTTACGAGTCTCCATTGACACAAACGTTGTTCCGATTGGCGCTAGCCAGTCCGCCCTAATCCTGAGTGCAAATAAGGTGTCTCAGTGTTACCAAATCGCAGGTCAAAGGAGAAAAAAAGGAAGTTTAAGTGAAGCTTCGAACCAGACAAGAAATAAACTAGCGATATAACAAGAAAGCTGGAAAATAAAACGAATTATGCTTTAGGTTACAAACCTAAATATTAAAATTAACTTCTGGGGCTTTCCGTGTAAAAACCACGATCTGATTATGAGGCACAGTGTAGTGGGGCACTACGGAATAGTTTAGACCATCTGAGGTTCTTTAACGTGCACCGAAATCTAAGTCCGTGAGTGTCCTGGCATTGCGCCTCCATCGAAATGCGGCTGCCGAGGCCGAAATTCGATTCTGCAACTTCGTGCTTGGCAGCCCAACACCATAGCCACTAAGCAGCCACGGCGGGTTAGGCTACAAACCTGGCTCAAACCGGATTGATGGACCATTCTTGGAATGTTTTAAAAGCTGAGCAACCATATACAGTTTTGTATTCCTTGCAGAAAGCTTCCCTTGGCACTGAAATGGAAACTAACAAGTAATAAACCCTACTGCCAAGGAAATGGACAAAAAATTCAGTACCCAGCATTTCCTGGCCTGTATTCGAAAGGATAAATGAAACATTAAGGTTGCGAAATAACGTGACTTTGCAGCATGAAAGTGGTGTCCAGCGATGATGCAGTGAAAATAGCTACAGTAAAGAACATTTCTTCTGCAGGAGAACTGAGAAAAAAGAATATGTTAGAACCTGCACCACTATATATATAAAAAATCATAAGATAAATCACCGACTATTGAGGCCCGCCTAGAGGATCTAACCACCATGCCTTGGAAAGGAAAGCGGAGTGCAGCAATAACGAAACATGGAGCCACTTTGCGACTATAATAAATACTAAAAATTGAGTCGCCATCCCAGCTCTGCGAAAGCGAGTGTCCAGCGAAGCTGTTGCATAACGACCACAATACAACTGCTGAGGGGGGTATGCAATGCTTTATTGATGGTTCGGAGCTTGTTGCTTGGAACGTATGCTGTTCAGAGTATTGTAAGGGTGATTTCAATGAATGAATACACGGTTCGCTTCACTTTGCTGAGCGCTTGTAGCCTCTGCCGTAAGGGGGTTATCAGCCATGGATGGATGGATGGATGGATGGATGGATGGATGGATGGATGGATGGATGGATGGATGGATGGATGGATGGATGGATGGATGGATGGATAGATAGATAGATGGATGGACGGAAAAACTTTATTGAGAATCCTGAGATATGCGATTATCGCGCATTCCATTTTTTTACTTGCTTATGTGACATTGTCGATGGTGATAGATGCTTGTTTTAAGCTTGTTCTTGGTTGAAACATGCTCCGTTCTGTGCGTTGTATGCGCGATTCCAATGAATGTACGCACTGTTCGCTTCCCTTTGCTGAGTGCATGTAGCCTCTGCATTACGAGGGGGATGAACCATTGCATTTTTGCTTGGTTAGGGCTTATGAGTAATTGCTGATGATGATAATTTTTGTTCACGAATGGACAGAAAAATGCCGATTACCAAGAGGCTAACAGCTTCGCTGTAACAACTGCAAAATTCAAAATAAATGTAACAAGGAAGCGGAATGCCTCAATAATGAAACATCGAGCACTTTGGGGCTACAATAAATGCGAGATGGTGCGAAGAACTCGGAAAATTTTAACGGAGCCAGCGCTAACGTTCGAAAATGCAATTCTGGGCTATAGATCAGAAATCTCGTTGGGGTTTTGTGATTTAACCAGAGGGTGGTGGGCCGACTGGCTTTGGGGGCCCACGGTAAAACGGCAAATGAGACAGCGCAAGAGCACATGGGTTGGGCTTCTTATGAAGTTAGAGAAGGGCGCAGCAAGGTAGTTTTGAAGAAAGCGTAAGGAATATGGGTGAAAAGAAATGGCCGGCTGAAGTAAGTACACGAATATCTGCGCCTGAAAAGCCTGGACACGGAATGGAGGAAGTAGTCAACAGAACTGGCAACCAACTATAAAGTAATTTAAATTGTAAATAGACTATCAGGAGTCATAAAGAACAAAGTGAGAGAGACAGAAACGGCAAATTGGATGCCAATAAAGGAAGCAAAAAGGACCTTGGAGATTTACAAAAACGGCAAGGAAGAAGCAGGATGGACAATTGGCATGACAGCGCAAAGTCAAGTGACTTGCAAATTGAAGCCCGAGCTGGCTGCCTGAGATAAGGAGACGCACCGGAGCAAATATACGTCACAGTATGAGGCAAGAAAAAAATCACCGTAAGGACTCGTCACATCGTAATCGAATGCCGAGATATTCATCCAACGAGACCCGCAAGTAGTGCCCTGTTTAAAGAAGCGTTGGGATTCAAAGAGGGAAGGATTAACTAGTCAGCGGTCGAGACAAGTAAGAGACGATTGGAGTATTGGTGGAAAAAATTCAGGTAAGAGATTGATAGAACCGGAGTCATTGCAAGTGTACGTAATGGTACAATACATTGATGGAGGTTTTAAATACGAAGGTTAAAATCGAGATCATATACGTAAAAAACTAGATACTGAGAGACCTAGTAAAACCCTAATTGAATCAATCAGACAAGGTGACTGTTAGTGCCCGCCCGTTTATAAGGATATGCCAACACACAACATCATAATCATCATTATGCCAGAGTAGCTCAACCGGTGGTGTTCCGCGGCTGCGGCAACCATTAACCTTCCAGGCCACTGTGATCACTCCGTTGGGAGAGGATCGCTCGTGGATTAAAAGGAGCTTGCTAATCCATGCAGTTAGCGCTCCTTTGCGTCTTTCAAATGAATGGTTTAAGAGAGGGCTTAAGAACCATGATTTTCAGAATCTTTACACATGTATAAATGAAACATGGTCGGTGACAACGGCTTCGTCATCAGCTAGACCGCTGAGGTGAATGGTGGGACGTTCGTGCCAGGGAAAGCTGATTTACCCGAAGTCGCGCTTCTTGCAGCTGAAATGCTGCCGGTGAAGCCTGGCAGCGTTTACGTTCTAGTTACTATCCGCATTTGAGTTAGCCACGCGGATATAACAATGTCCGTTGCCTGCGTACCGAAATCACCTTGGTGTCAATCGATATTCGTTATTGAAGACGATGTGCAAGAATTTCTCGATAGACGTGCATTCACCTTCGTAGAGCATCATGCAAAGAAAAAGTTGCACATTTAGGGAATAAAATAAAATGCTTGTCGCTCTCAAAGTGTCAAGGAGCCGTCAAAGTAAATTATAAAAACACTCTTTCAGAAGGGAAATCATATTATACTCTTGTATAATGTAAAATATTTTTTGCCTGTGTGCCTTGAAATTTAGTCAGTTTTCCTTGCGCGTACAACCGATTGTTGTAAATACCGGAATGCGGAAGACTAACTCATCGAGAATTGTCGAATGTGCAGGCTGGTAACAATTCTTGATCACAGCGACGCCAAGAACCAAAGCAAGAGGTACATAACAGGTATTACCGGACGAAGCAACTTGTCCGGTTTCACTAGTTCTATTATTCAGAAACTGAGAAACTGCACGCACTGTTATATATAGGCGACGCCTGAAAAATTCTCTTGAATTAGCCAACTGTATTTCCGTTTCTAGAGCAAAAATATAGTTTGTTACGATTCGCATGGATTTCTCCTAACGTTATCGTAATTATGTTTAGCACGGCAACGCATATGTAATTCTAAAGGTAACTACCATCGTATTCTAAAGGTAACTACAGGTAATGATGTTTCAAAATGATCGATGGCAATGTTCACCTACGGCGCTGCTTCAATGAGATCAACAGTTCAATGTTCCAGAATATGAATTTGTGATCAAGCGCTTGGTTATTGTCAACTCCGCAATACTTTATGAAGTTCGTTTTTTTCCGGCTTAACATAACAAAAACAAAACCGACTTGTACATTCTGATAATTGTATTGAATTACGCGGATACTTTTTCCTCTAGCATGCTCAAAAATGATTAACGAGGAACTTCATTGTATCGAGCACAGCACGAGACCTAGCGAGGCAAAGTACCTTCCAGCGCACTACTGCCTACGCTCAGCTTGGAAGTCTTTCCGATGAGGAAGTGTCACGTGAGCGGCGCCAGCCAATCGGGTACCCACGTTGGCGGCTCGCGGAGTCGGTGGCGCGTGGAAATGCGCTCTTCTGAAAAAAATACGGAGCTTCAGGGTCTTCCTTCTGACTTTTCGTATTTCTCAGTGTTCCCCAGTTTAAATTGCCCTTCCCCCGCTTGCTGCTGTATCTTATTATTTGCTAGGCGGTCACTGCTATCTTTTCTTTTATAATTTATAAAGAACCACTTTATTCCAGCCTACCTCATTCTGCCACATGAAGATTTATTTATTTATTTACACAATACTGCAGGCAGCAATGCTGCCCAAGCAGGAGGGGGTTTACAAAAGATGCTTTGTCAACATATTTTCAAATGAAACATAAGAAGTGCGTGTTACAGATACAGAAGATACAGATGAAGCTTTGCAGCTGATGATGATATGTACATATGAGGAACATGGACGATGAAGGATGATATTTGAAGATGATGAAGATAAAATTCTTTTATGAAGAACTGCTGGAAGTTTCCGGTGTAGCGCGTTCGAAAAGATGCTGCATCACGCTACGTAAAAATATATTATTGTAGGAAAATGACGTGTCAGAGAATCTATAGACTCGCACCAACATGTTAGGGATGCAGATCTTAAACTTAGAACCATGCAACTCAACATCACGTGTAGGCTTATTTCATTGAATGTAATGAAAGAAAAACAAAATCTAGTGAGGACGGAACGCTTGATGTCGACTGTCTGAAAAGGACTTTTCGCAATAAGTTCGGGGACACACATGCATGCGCGGGTAAAATGTTTTCAAGGAACACTAAAGAGAAAAAAAAATGATTTTAGCTGCATTAGTTAACTACATTTATGCCATATACCAAAAAAGCTACTCTTAACGGGATGACACGCTCGATGGGCCAGTACCAAAAGAAACGTGGCGACGTCACCTTGAAGTTCCCGCACCGGTGCACCGTGACGTCATGAATTTCAACGGCGTCTACTAGTGCATAGTTATCTTGTGTTTACTCTGTAATGATAAATCCCATTGTATTCTAAATAGAGCCAGATGCTGAACTTGGCAAGTCTGGATAATATTTAGTGCGTTATAATGGCCCAAATATGACAAAAAATCCATGAAAAAATCCATATCCATGAAGTAACACTGACATACTGATGAGGGGGTTTCTATGCGAAATCAAAAAAAAATATATATATATTGTACGTTGAATTCTATGAACCTTTTAGCGAGAACTTACCGGACATGGAATTTGAAAAGATTAATTTGTCAGCTTGAGTTGATTTAATGCTTACTTTAGTGTCGCGTTAAAGGACATAATTACATATAATTTCCCCACTATAGTTTCTTGCATAATATGTAATTCTAGTGTATGTTTGGTCGAAATTACCTAGTTAACCAAGATAGTGCATGATTTGGTTTAAATTATGACGTCTTATACCCTAATACTCGTAGCGACTACGGCTAGAAGACTGTCGGGTTTCCAGTTTAATGCTGCAGAAATCCCTTCGTTTTTCTATAAAACGCGTGGAACCTCTTCTATATTCGAGTCATCATCATCATCATCATCATCATCAGCATCATCATCATCATCATCATCATCATCATCATCATCATCATCATCCTTTTGTCCAATGCAGGACGAAGGCCTCTCCCTGTGATCTCCAGTTACCCCTGTCCTGCGCCAACTGATTCAAAATTCTGCCTGCGAATTTGCTAATTTCATCACCCCATCTAGTTTTTTGTCGTCCTCGACTGCGCTTGCATTTTCTTGGCATCCCTTCTGTAACTCTAATGGTCAAGCGGGTATCCATCCTGCGCGTTACATAGCCCGCCCAGTTTCATTTTTTTCCCGTTGATGCTAATTAGAATATCGGCTATCCCCGTTTGTTCTCGGATCCACACCGCTCTCTTTCTGTCTCTTAGCGTTACCCCTAACATTTTTCGTACCATCCTTCTTCGTGCAGTCCTCAACTTGTTCTCGAGCTTCTTTGTCATCTTCCAAGTTTCTGCCCCATATGTTAGCATCGGTAGAATGCATTAATTGTATACCTTTATTTTCAATGATAGTGGTAAGCTCCCAGTCAGGATCTGGCAATGCCTGCCGTATGCACTCCAACCCATTTTTATTCTTCTGCAAATTTCCTCCTCACGATCAGGGGCTCCTGTGAGTAGTTGACCTAGATGAACGTACTCCTTCACGGGCTCAAGAGGCTGACTGGCGATCTTGAACTCTGGTTTCCTTCACCAAGAGTTTCGACATTATTTTTGTCTTCTGGATATTAATGTTCAACCCCACTCTTACACTTTCTCTGCTAAGGTCATCAATAATTTATTGTAATTTGTCCCCAGTGTTGCTGAACAGGTCAGTGTCATCTGAAAACCGAAGGTTGATGAGATATTCGCCTTTGATCCTCACTCCTAAGCCTTCCCAGTTTAATAGCCTGAATACTTCTTCCAAGCATGCAGTAAACAGTACTGGGGAGATTGCGTCTCCTTGCGTCAGCCCTTTCTTTATAGGTATCTTTTTTGATTTTCTTGTGGAGAACTTTTGTAGACATTTTACAAGATATTTACGTATGCCTCCTGTACTCCATGATTACCTAATGCCTCTATGACTGCTGGTATCTCTACTGCATCAAATGCCTTTTCATAATGCATGAAATCCGTACAGAGAACTTGATTGTAGTCTGCAGACTTTTAAATTGCCTGATTGATGACATGGATGTGATCCATTGTAGACTATTCCTTCCTGAAGCCAGCCTGTTCCCTTGGTTGATTGAAGTCAAGTGTTGCCCTTATTCTATTGGAAATTATCTTGGTGAATACTTTATACAATACTGAAAGTAAGCTAATGGGCCTATTATTTTAAAATTTTTAACGTCTCCCATTATGTGGATTGGTATAACGTTTGCATTCTTCCAGTTCTCTGGGATCCTTGAAATTCCGAGACATTTCGTATAAAGGGCTGCAAGTTTATCAAGCATAATATCTCTTCCGTCTTTGATTAAGCCGACTGCTACACCATCTTCGGCCGCTTTTCTCCGGTTCATGTCTTGGAAGGCCCTTCTAACTTCATCGCTAGTTATAGAAGGAGTCGCTATAACCTGTTCATTACTATTTCGAACGGAGGTATCCTGGCTGCTCTGCGTACTGTACAGGTCAGTGTAGAAGTTTTCCGCTGCCTTTTACTATATCTTCAAAATTGCTGGCGATATTACCCTGCTTATATTTCAGCGCATATATCTTGGTTTCTGCTTTGCCAAGTTTTCTCCTCACTGATTTCATGCCGAGTCCATTTTTTACTCTTTCCTCGGTTTCCTTATGTTATAATTTCGAATATCCCTTAGTTTTTCCTTGTTGATCAGTTTTGACAGTTCCGTGAATTCAACTTGATTTCTTAAGTTGCACACTTTCATTCTTTATCGCTTTTTTATTAGGTCCCTTGTTACTTGGGAGAGCTTGCCTAATGGTTGGCTTGGTGCCTTACCTCCCACTTCAAATTCTGCTTCGAAAGCTAGTCTAGTTACGGTTTCATTCATTACCTCTGTGTCATCTTCGTTTCTCTGTTCTAAGGCTGCATATTTTTTTGCAAGTACCAGTCTGAATTGGTCTTTTACCCTTACTGCGTCTAGGTTGGCCTGTTTGTTCTTGACCAATTTTGCTCTTTCCCTCTTCAAACTGAGGTGAATCCTAGACCTCACTAACGTATGATCACTGTACTTTACTCTGCCTAACACTTCTACATCCTGCACTATGCTGGGATCGGCAAAAAGTATGAAATCTATAATTTCCTGTTTCTTCAATAGGGCTTTTCAGAAGTCGACTTGCTGTCGCTAATCTTATTGAAGAAAGTATTCATTATATGGAGCTTGTTACGTTCCGCGAATTCTACCAACATTTCTCCTCTAGTGCTCCTAAAATCAATGCCCTAGTTGTTAACTGCTTGTTCACCAGCCTGCTTTCCCCCCATTTTTGCATTGAAGTCGCCCATGACTACAATATACTGAGTTTTCACTTGTCTCAACTTTAATTCAACAGCTTCATCAAACTGTTCTGTTTCTTTATCATCGTGCCTGGATTTTGGATCATAGGCTTGTACTACTTTTATTCTATATCTCCTATTTAGTTTCATTACGACTACTGCTACCCCCTCATTAGTGCTGTAGAATTTGTTAATGTTGTCCACTATGTCCTTATTGATTAAGAATCCTACCCGGTATTGTTTCTTTTCTGGAAGTTCTATGTAGCAGAGGACGTGGCTGTTAGCCAGCACTGTATAAGCCTGACCAGTTCTGCAAACCTCACTAAGGCCAGTAATATCCCACGCTATGCCTGAAAGCTTCTCAAGTAGTCCTGCTAAGCTAGCTTCACTCCAGAGGTTTTGTGCGTTGAATGTTACCAGGTTCAGTTTCCAGTGGCGGGTAGTCCGGGACCAGAGATTCTTGGCGCCCTCTGCCGTGATGCAGGTCTGACCGCCGCGGTGGTCGAGTGCTCTGCAGCTCTTGGGGGCTGAGGGCCATGGGTTAATTGTGGGTGTCATGAGGGAAGTAGTGGCCGAATACTGCACCAGGGAGGCCAATTCCTGTTCTGATGAGGGTGTGTCTTTCGCGGAAGTTTCGTGGGCCTTCCAAATTTGGTTGCACCTGGACTAGTATAGCCCCACAGGCTCTCGGCCTTTCTTCTTTTTTTTCCGGTGTCAGATGCCACTCCAAGCCTGAAGATGTAGTGAACTAGACGAGGTGGTAGCTCAATGTTCTACCTCTGCTACACGCCACCACCTCAGTCACATAGCTACGTATGGAACACATCTGATGGGACACTTAAAAGAAAAAAAAAAGAAAAAAAGAAAGGATTTGAACTTCCGACTGTTGCAATCGAACAACCGAGGTAGGTCAGTAAGATGACCCTGTAGGCGGCAACGCCACCTTATGACATTGACGAGCAGCCCAGAGGATCCTACATGCCTAAAATCCTTCCTTGAATCATCCGCAATATTCCCTCGCATCACTATCTGTATTTATTTCCCACCCGACTAGTATTTTACTTATCTTCGCTATAAACTTTATTTTAGTACAACTAATTGTTGTGGTAACAATAACAAAAACTCGCACTTTTCATGTATTTAATAAGACGAGGTCCCATTTCAGTATTGGTATCTGGGACATGTTTATACAAACTTACACGACAATGTCAATAAGCTTAAAAGACCAATAGCGTACTACTACTACTACTGCTACTACTACTACTACAACTACTACTACTACTACTACTATAAGATTCGCGAAAGGCTCTTTTGCCGCTCCTACCAGTCGTCTATACCCTAGCGCATCCTCTTGATAGACTCTCTAAGAGATATGCTATGTCGATGACGCCGGACTGTCACTGGCGATCCTACTTCGATCCTTAGATTCGTTCTACTACTAATAGCTGAATACTAATGGCACGTCACATTCTGCAGCACATTTCGTTTCTCCTATATTGCCAGCAAAGCTTTGTAGTGATTCCATCCGCTTATTTTCGGCAACTGCAGAACATCATAGCATTCTATTTAAGTTTTTTTTGCGCGACCTCATACATTTGCCTCCACGTAAGTTTCTTGGTCCTCTGTGATTATTTCGTACACCGTTAGGCACAGATATGAGTGCCTAACGACCTTATTTGCACTCATCCTTTCTTCAAGTCCTGAGCGCTGAGGCTGTTGGAGCGACAAACTCCAGTACGGTACTCTCCCGGTTAAGAACCGGGTAAGGTGGTTCTTTTCCAGTCATTCGTTGTGTTATGGTAGGACAGATGCTAAAGGAGAATGGCTGTCGTGAAGAAGAGGACGAGGTGCCCAATGGGCTTTTGGCGCAAGCCGGTGCTCGTCTTGGTCCCTGGCGAGTCGGATCTTGGAAATACGCTTTAGATTATCTATTTCCCTGTGTTTATCCAAGCGTAAAGTTTTGGTGGCGGTCCTCCACACGTACTAATATTTTTTCGCTCTTCTTACGACGCGTATTGCGTTGCCTGGACATCATGATCATTCCGCGTTACACCAGCTGCCTGAAACGTCATTTCAAGCTCTCAGTTATAGGTGCTATTGATATTTTCCGGTGAAAAAATATTGGATGGTAAAAAAAGAAAGAAGAAAGCGAACAGAAGAAAAGTAGGAGATGTTTGCCATATGAAAGATGTTCCAAACTTTGTTCCTGACAGATGCAAACACGCGTGGTCGTTGTAAGGGTCGATTGGATGGACCTGCCGACGAAAATTGGCTGGTTGGGAAAGCGGACGATGCCCGATATGCAAATATACCGGTCTTTATTCGCTGATCGAAAAACTCTTTCGACATCCCATCTCATAATGGATTCTCCCATGACGTTCTTTTCATTTTGTTCCGCCTGACAGACGTTCAATTTTCCTCACTTGTCGCACCGAGCGACGCTTGCGGCAAGCCGTACCACGTTCTTGCGCGAGTACAAAAATTAAGAAAAAAGAATCGTAATGTGTTAGCACCTTTGTTTTTAGGGTGACTCGGAACATTCGTGTTTCGCTCTGGGGCGAGAGTGCCTTTATCTAGCATGAAGGCTGGTTAAAATCGAAAACGATATTGAAAAAAATGAAGCGCAATAAAAAGGTCATATGCGCAGCAAGGTGTTCTAAAGGAATGAACCAGCAGAAAAGAAAATAAAGAAAAAACCCCACCAAACAAAGAAGAAGTTTGAGCACAGCCTCCGGGGACCTTATAGTCTCCTGTCCATCGCTTCAAAGGCGTTCAATTTTCGTTAGCAGCGGATGCTGACAGCAATTGTCATTTCCTGCTCAAGCCACAACGAAGTGTCCCGACCTCGACCTGTCATGCTACAGACGCCGGGCCGCCATAGATGTGCGCTGTACTTTGGTTTTGCCCTGCAGGTTCCTTCGCATTGTGCTCTTGAGGTCCGTTTTGTTTCCGGTGTTACCCTTTTCTGCCTGATCGTTCTTTGTTATCAGTGCAATAATCATCGCCCGTTTCTTCCTGACAGCTAATGCGTAAATTGTCGCCATACTTTTGCTCCGCACAGCGGGCAATTTACTGTCTTGAGACCGAGTTCCTTATGTCCCAAGGAATACTTGCTAGTGGAAAGTGCCTTGGTTCACGTAGCTCAGATAAGGACACAGACGCACAGAGCACTACTTGCAACTGGCAGTTTATTCCCAAATTAGTGGAATATCATAGGTGATAAAAAAGGATTGCCTCTCTCTACCAAGCCGGGCCTTGTCGCAGGACCCTTTGGCGGCACGCAATGGAAGAGAAAAGAAAATGATAGGCGACCCTAATCTTTGATAGGCGACCTTAATCTTTGACTCAGGTGTCACTTAGTCGCACTCGCACCTCGGCGTTGGTATTCTTTAGGTTAACTTTAGGCGAACCCAACACACGAACCGAACTCGGAGGCAACTGTTTTTCATTAATCAGTCGGTTAAACATCATGTCACCTTCTTGTGTGTGACGGACGTCATTAGTGGCTTCATTACTACCGCTTTCTACTTCCGGGTTTTCATGAATTTCGCCAAAGTCGTACTCACGTGGCGGTTCTCTAAGGTCTACGATTCTGTGTTTTGGTGTGCGGTAATCAGTGATTTCTAACCAACTGTAATTATTACAGAGACTTCAGTAACTCAACTTGTAACTAAACTTATGCTCCGATATCGTATCTATAATGAAACCCATGAATTTTATACTGTACTATCTTTTTCTATTTTTTTTCTGATTTATTTTGAATTTAGTCCCCGGTCGTCTTAGGAGGTGAACCGGAAACGCTGCGCAAGAAACAAGAGTGTCACCCGATGCTCGTGCCGCTAAAAAAAGTCGCGCAGAAACTCCGTCTAAGCATGCATAAGCACTGTGTCGATTGCTCATCTCCTTGCAGCCCGGTGTCCTTACCCTTGTTATGAAATTTGATCAACTAGCATAAACCTTTATCAACCCTTGCCGGCCGTTACTCATCTTGTTGGACTAGGTCCAACCCTTATCAACCATTATCAGTTGTTACAAACCTTATAGGGCTCGATCACAGCCTTGTCAACCCTTACTGATCTATATCAACTTTATTACAATCGATCCGTTCCTTAACTGCATTTATATGTCCTTATCAACCTTATCGGACAGGATCTGACCCTTATGAGCTCTTAGCGTCCTGATCCACCTTATTAAAATTGTTACAAACATTATAAGCCCTTATCGCTCTTTAGCACCTCATCAATCCGCGTCAAACCATTATCGACCGTGATGAGCCCAATACGACCCCTCATCACTCCTTATCATCCTTATAAACTCATTAACTGCTTATCTGCGTACGCTGCGCGACGTGAAGCTCATGAGCCCTGAGAGGTCAGTAGCAGTTCGGTTGGTCATAGATGGGGCGGCGAAGGAACGCCCCAACGGAAGGCGTATCCAACGACCACCGAGGCGCATCGGTGATGTGGCATGTTCGAAATTAAATTTTCGCAAAATAGGAATTTTCGTGCTGTCTACAATACTCCAGGTCGGCTCTACACGTAGTTCTAGACATGGCTTTTATTCTACCATGACGAAATCTTTCAACCAACAAAGCCTCCATAGAAACTGTTCTCCTTTGACATCTATTTTGTACTGCCAGTACAAAACGTTCATATGGTTCAGATATATTCCCCTTCTGAAAGCGTGTCTAAGACACTTGCCTTCTGAGCGTGAGATCGTAGGTTTTCTTTGTTTTAAGCAGGGGCACGGTATTTTTTAGTTGAATCTTTATTGTTCTTTGTTGCACTGCAGAATGCACGCAAAACAATGGCTGGACCCATAGCGAGCGGCTAGTAAAGGGTCCAGCTGGGAAAGATATATGAATTGCAGGCAACCATTTGTAAGAATTAGAGACATCAATACAAAGAAGCTTGTAGGAAACGTACAAACAAGTTAATAGCCACTCTAAATACTCGTTAGAGTACCAATTGCCAGAAGTAGTGAAATTGTGTAAACTAACAACTAGTAAATCTAACAGGAGTGCATTGAACTTATACAAGGACTATAGCAACGTAAATCAGAAATAGTATCACATCTCTCAGTTCACAAAGAATGCATAATATTACACCACATAGATCACAGAGAATGCAAAATATCATATCAGATCGCCAAGAAATATCACATCACTAACAAAATGTGGGTGTAGGTATATGTGATTACGTGCAGATAATATCAACTTTACGCGCGAACTCAAAGCGTGTTATTTATTTTAAGGTAGTGATTTCTTATTAGAAACAAATAGTTCGCAATTTTGCGGTCATACGGTAGACCTTTTCAAATTTTTTCACCACTTAACTTCAGCACACGCTCACCATAAGCGTTTCTTTTTACAGCTAAGTGAAAATTTCCGAAGGTGTGGCTCCTTGTTGCGCGTGTGAGAATATTAAATGTTGGTATGTCAAACGGAAGGTTGTTTTTACTATTTTGTGGATGGATTCGGCATTTTTTTACGAAGTCTTCTTTTTTTTGCATGATGCTTCGGTGTCAGTGGCACGCTTCGCGATCTTAAAAAGGCGCTTTTTCTTGTTCTTTAGTCTTATAAGTTTCCTGTGGAAATACGGGTGTGATATGTTAACGCGCAGCGAAATGCAAGCTATGTGAGTGCGAGTTAGTTGCAGCAATTTTTCGTCGTAGTCCAGTTTTCATTTACCGCCCTAAATGAAATGTTTTTAAGAAAGGATTCGGGAAATGTTCGCTGGTCGTCATTGATGACGTCAAAGTTAGCTTTACTATAGTTCAATATATGCTTTGGAATCACATCGCGTGTGGTAGATGGTACGTTGATTGTTAATTGTAGCAGGCGATGGTCACTAAGTCCATCTATGCTGGTTATACGGGTGACAATTTCCGGAGCAGGTGACATAACTAAATATAATATGTTTAAATCTCGAGTGGGTGTGTCCACCGACTGAACCAATGAAAAGATAAGTGTGAGGTTGATGAAGTCCCAACAATTTCGTGAACATGGAGACAAGTTAAGCCAGTCAATGTCGGGGTAGTTGAAATCACCGAAGAGGTGCATATCGGCTTTTGGAAACTTGTTTCTTGGCTGTCAGGTGGTCGGTAGCAGACGCCAAACACGGCCTCTGATGTTTTATAAGCAACGCACGCCCAAAGTATTTATATCGAAGTAGCGGTGTATATTTCATTATAGCAGTAAGAATGCCCCCTCCCCG
Source organism: Dermacentor variabilis (assembly GCF_050947875.1). Classification (NCBI taxonomy): domain Eukaryota; kingdom Metazoa; phylum Arthropoda; class Arachnida; order Ixodida; family Ixodidae; genus Dermacentor; species Dermacentor variabilis. Next base: position 81,659,472 of record NC_134572.1, read on the forward strand.
CAGTTCGTTCCTGTCTGTGAATGATAAGGATAGGACCGAGTGCAAGTTGCTGTTTTGAGTTAAGTAGGAACGATCAGTGTGCGCACCCCTCGGTTTTCTTATGCTCTAGCTATTGTGGGCACTGTGTGATAGTGTCAGTTGTCGCATCGTACGTATAGATACAATTATCCATCTACAGTTTACCAAAATTTAGCTTGAACGACATGTTTCTTCTTTTGGCATGAGTTAATTTTTTCCTTGCAAGCCTTGTTTGAATAGAAAAATTCTCCCGTACTGCGAACTGTGTGCCTTTTAGTTTGTGACTTTTGTTTATAATCTGTTGTTTTTATTTAAAAGAAACGTAAATTTGACAATGATTAGTCGGCATTTTCCTAAGCGGTGTGCTCGTTTTGCGTGCGACGTGTGGTCTGCTTGCGCAAGCCCATTGATCGCAGTTGCGCATTGATCGCAGTGTGGGCATTTATAGGAACACAGCGCAGGGTGTATGGCGGGGTGGATTAAATTCAATTCACGTGTGAATATGAGTTTATTTGGAGCTTCCGCCGTATTACGTCTTACTCTAGCGTCAGAGCATTATGAGGAGGTGGTAGTGTACTTCGTGAAAGTCGATAGTGTTGTACGATGTGTGTGTAGGCTAATGGCATCAGCTCGGGGTGAAACTGCTCGGCGTGTCGCTCGGGCGAAGGCCTGCTGATTGCCGCGGAAGGAGTCCACGCGATTTGTATGTATGGTACAAGCTGGTGCGCTCCACGAAGAATGCGATGTGCGGCCCTGGAAATACTCCCCTATGCCGTCTGAGGGTCCGTCAGATGTATGATGCACTTCCATTGTGGTCTCGTCGTGATGGCTCATGCTATCGCTAGTTCCTCTGCGTCACCATGGCTCGCTGTGGAAACCGACGACGCATTGTAGACTACGACCGGCAGCGTTTTTCCTTCCGAATTTATTTTGTTTTATACGTTAATTTCTTTATTTGCAACTCCAAGAAAACGCTCGCTACCTAGCGGGCACGCCGAGAAACAGCCGATCCAAGTTCAAACTTGAAGCGAAAGACGTTCTCCTATCAAGGCATGCGCTGAATGCCTCGTATATAGTTCTCAATTGGTCATGATGCCACCGCGCGCAAGCACAAAACTAAAAAAAAAAAAATCAAAGTAGATTACGATACTCACTAACGCGAATTTTGAGCCCAGCTTTTTAGCTGTTTTGAATTCGCGATATGTTATGGCAATGAATTTGATTCTGAATGAGAGTGTCCTTTCGGCGACGACGCTGAGCCGCTCCTCGGATAGCTAGTTTAACAGCTGTGGCAGCCGAAGCACTTCAACCGGTTGCGTCGCTCATTGTTCAGAAAGAACGGGCTGACACTATTTTGTATTACGATTATATTGTCACGGGTTAGTGACAGTGATGGAGAACACAGTGGGGGGGGGGGGGGTGTCGAAATTGTGAGTTACAAATTTAACTCTTTATTGGGCGAACTTGTGCCCAGAAAAACAAGTAACGCTTAATTAAGCATAACGATGGCGGTGAGCAGAGTCGGCGATCGTGGGAAATCTTATATGCGGGTTAAGCTCGCAAGTCTTTATAAAGGACTTGTTGAAGGTTCCAGTGCCCGCGTGGCTTCCAGAATGTACTAAACAATCTGTGTCGCGCATACATTCAGATTACAAAAATCGCAAACCATTACAATCGAAACAAGCTGTGAACGGTGCCAAACCAAGAAAACCAAACAAGCGCGAGCGAGAGCTGGCGCGGACAGACAATAATGCGAAACGGGCAGTCGGGCGGCTCCGCGCGACAGCAGTTTCCCCCGCGCACGTGAGTGAAGGGGCCGCTCTCATTGGGCTCCGCCGTTCGCGGCTCGCGTCTTTCATCTCCCGCTCCGCGTTCGCTCTTTCATATTTCGCTGTGCTCGTTTGCTCAGTTACGCCGCCGCCGCCGCCGCCGCTCGCCGCTCGCCGCGGGGCTTAAGAGCTGCGCTATAAATCGATGTCGAGTTACTTTTATTGTGCCTCATCATGCGTGTGATCACGGTGAAAGACCGCAGTGTACTTTGTATCATGTCATCTTTTCCCGAAAGAAGCAGGCGAAGCGAATTGGAGAGCGACGTGGATACGAAACTTCCGCATTGGGAAAAGTTTACTGATACTATACCGGTTCGCTCAAAGCACCTAATTCGTGACTACTTCGTTGTTCCCGGCGAGTAGAGTATTGCTTCCTTTTCATTCATGTTAAATAACTTGCTAGTGTTTGAAAGCACTCAGTGTACGTCATTTAGGCAGTCACTTTAGTAAATTATAGTGACGTACACTTAATCTTCATTTGGTTTTGTTCCTTTATAGTTTTTGATGACTATTAGAGTTAATAATGCTTCATGCAGCAGGAATACCGGGTGTTTTAGCGAACACGTTCAAAAATTTATAAAAATTGGCTGTAGCAGATACCGCAATTCTAATCCACGAGCTGGCCTACTCGAAGAGGTGGGCGTTAATTAGCCGAGGAGCTCGCAGGGCAGATCCACTTCGAGCGAATTCTCAGGATCACACCAGTTACGAGATATTAATTGCCAAACCTTGCGGAGAAATGCATTGGCATTCCAGTTACTTTTGTGCTTTAGTACATAAAATAACGTTTTGTTACGAAAGTAAGTGGAACGACACTGCATCTTTACCGCCGGTGTGGCGGCGCACATCTCGTAAGCGATGTCATCAACACATTTCTCTTCAAGTGGATATGCCTTGCAGCCTCACGCGCAGTTTGTAAAAATTTGTGAATTGCAATATATGGCCTAAGGTTAAAGGCCAATGAAGGTTAAAACCTTCATTGAAGATTTTTGTTAATTAGTCAATTATGCATTTTTATATTTTATCAAGTAATGCCTGCCTCTTCGAGTAGACCTGCTCATGGACTAAATCTGTGCTATCTGTCACAGACAATTCTCAAAGAAAACGTAAAAGTGTTCGCAGAAACATCCTACATTCTCGCTAATGTACCTTTGTGTGCAGGCATGGTAGCAAAAATGATAACTACCTCGGAAGGTGTGAAGTTGATCAGGACACATGTTTTGTCACGTGGCAACATATCGTTTTCACAGCATGATTCAGTTCAGCAGGGCAAGCAGAAGATGCTGTTTCTCATTCAACGCGTTGAGCTGCCGGTTTATTTGCTTGCAAGAAATTAAAAAGCAACAGTAAATAGCGCTCGTTCCAGCTTGGCAGCGTTTGACCTGGGCACAGTGTCGCTAGCTTGCTTTCCGGCACCGTGCACACAGCTAAATCCCCACACAGCTGGTTCAATTCGTCTCCAAGTTATGCATTTACACTAAGAGTGACTTTGCCCAAAGGAGAACCCTCGCTAAAATTTAGAAACCTGATGAAACAAACTCAACTTGGTCCAATTGGTTGTTATTCGCTTCTCACGTTTCACCGGGGTTTGACAATTCCTACGCCCCGCAAGTGTCTGCTGCGTTCGCAAGCACGCGCTTTCCCCCAAAACACTGCGTACTGCGAGCATGAACAAGCGCCAGTCATCGGACGCAGACGAATTATAACGCGTATCAGCTAAATACAAAGAGAATGGTGCACCTAGACTCGCAAACGGAACTCTCGTTTCTTTTTATCCTCCCAAGGCAAACTGATCAGATAACTTTACACTCTTTAGCCTCGTTCTATCAGTGCAGGATATCCGTATTTAGCTGCTGAAAGCACGACAGACGTAACGGTCTATATGTTGTGAGATGCTATACGTGATGTACTACAACGTGAGTCGCAGTGCGGAGTTGCCTATGAAGGTATAAAACGGTCAAGTATCGTAACTGTACCAGTGGAGCAACGCTGCGAACAAGTGGTTGCACCTTTTTTACAGCGAAGCTGTATGCCTCTACCTTCCACGGAAATTTTCATGTCGTAAGCAAAAAACTCCCCAGACGCGCGCCGATTCCGGAGATAGTGCAAGGCAGGGCCGACCCGCGGCGGAGGTGAAGCAGGCGTTAAGCACTCCCCATACGTGGGCCGATCCCGAAGACAGTGCAATGCCAGCCGAATCGCATCGGAGGTGAAGCAGGCGTTAAGCCCTCCCCATACGTGGGCTGATCCCAAAGATAAGGCTATTCCGGGCCGACCTGCGGTGGAGGTGCAGTTCGCCATTAAGGGCCCACGTACAGAGCTTCGCTGGTCATCCTTCACAGAGTGGAAGTGTACTGAGTTTTTGAACCTCCGATCCCTTTAAGTGCTATTTGTTTTCCACAAAAAAGAAAACCTTGTCAAATAAATGGGCTGTCCAGCGGGCCGAGGATGCCGCCAGGACCCACGAACTGCTGGCCGTCACCTAGGCGGGGCCTTCCGCCCTCCCCACCAACTCGCAGGGCGCACAATAAATATATTTCCTCCTCCTTGTCAATCAAAACCATTAACATGCGGCTCGCTGGGCAGGCCGGACGTTTGCACGGACAGCGCAACTATTTCCGTGGTTTCGTCGCTGAAATCCTTGAGACCGATTTAAATAAGGTGATCGGCGGCAAGGACCCTTTCGGCTTCAATGGAACGCCTCGATTCGACGCCACAAACGCGAAACTTGAGCGCAGCGCCAAGCTAAGGAGCCGCCGTGAACCTGGATGTCGTAGCCATGTTTGTTCATTCGGACAATGTTGCCAGCACAAGTAACGGGTTCCGGAGTTGCCAAATAGCGATTTGTCTTACGTGACGGACGGACGGATGGCTTTCCTCGCTGGGTAGGCACAGAAATGCTTACGCATTTAAAAAGGAAACCGTTTCCATAGGACAAAACTTTAGCAAGGTTCGTCCTATACGGAAGCGTTTTCACGACGCGAGTATTGGTCGTATAGCCATGGCCTGGTGGTTGTCTGGATTGGCTGGCCTTGGCACCATTCTCGGTGCGAATACGCCGGCAGAAAATTGCCGAAAAATCTTGTCCCGGGTAAAGCAAACGCTAATCATTTAACAGCCGGATGTCTATGGTGTTTTTCTGGACCTTGATACGAGCGTGAAGGCTTGGATTTTGTTAATCTTAAGCTAAACTCTGCTATTGCTAAAACTGAGGGTTCTTCCGTTATTCCGTGCGCGCGAGCGATAAATGCACTTGCGTGAACGTCGCCACTTGGAGAGATAGCCAGAAGTCTGTGGTCGAAACGCCATATATACGAAGGGGTGGATGCTTGGGCGTGTTAGTAGTGTATGTTTAAAATAAGGACAGCGTTAGAGACAAGGTCAAACGAAGAAAGACACACACAGTGCGTAACGTTGTTAGAAGTCAGCTATGTGTGTGTGTATTTGCTTCGCTTGTCTCTGAATTTCGAGCTGTTCTTATTGTAGTCATATATACGTCGTGCGCCCGGTGAGCGCTCATCTGCTTTACCTAGCAGACGTCGCATGCTATACGGCGGCATCCCAGGCACCCCACTCCATCACCGATTTCATTTGAAGAGCCCCGCTTATCCGGGACAATCGGTGCTCAGGTCAATCAGGAGTTCCGAAGCTCCTTGCATGAAGAGCTGACACTTGCAAATTTCAGGTTTTTGCAACGGTTTGCAGAATGTTTCATCTATATTCACACAGTCCGTGGACAGTATTATCGTCATCTTCACAGTCATCATGTTTCCTTAGCAGAACAATGTCGCCAGAAATCAAAACAATTTGGTTCCACTCATGTTCAAATCGCACGTCCGCGACGGGCTAGCTGCTGTGGCGTTGCTATACTTTAATTTTCGATGTTTCATTATTATGTCATGTGGGGTGGCTGTCAAAAAAGTTTCGAGGCTGGCTGAGCCTTAAAAAAGCAATTTATTTATGTGCATTCAAGGCTCTGACCTTCAAAATAGTACCCTTGCATAGCAATACCGCGCTGCCAGTCTGCGTGCCTGCGTGTGTGCGTGCGTCCCGTACGCACATACTTTAATTTAGAAATGTAAAGCTAAGTAGCTAAATGACTAAGGTCACTGCGAGTGACCTGCAAAAAAAAAAGAATGAAAGAAAAAGAGCATAAATGCATAAAAATAACGACCGCGTTTCCTATACTTAAGATCACTAAATACTTGCAGCTTTCGAGGATACTCGCACTAGCATGCGACAGGGAGAGTATAGCTAAAGATGCCTCATTTACATATACATTCGCTAGTACCTATACCGAGCCCTCTTCGATGGCGCGGGAGGGAGGATGACTCTCAATATGCTTCCTTTTAGAAGAACGAGCACGCTTAGCAGAATTACTTAGAATATTTAACGCAGGGCTTTCGTCGTCGCGGAAAGCTTGTGAAATGATGTACATGAAAGAGGCTGGCCCCTCTGCACGCGCATAAAATGATGTGGCTTCTCTTTCAAGAAGTCAGGAATGATGTCACATGTTCATCTAGCCTGCAGAAATGTTCTTTGCGTCCCACCCCGCGGTCTATTCTGATGATTCTTGCAAGTGTCGACTTTTGCCCTTCATAAGCGGCTCGTTAAAAACCTCGTTATGGAGAAATTTCGTCCAGCGAAAGCCGTACGTATCTCCTTGCTGCGACCGTCACCGATACCCGAATGTAGAGCACGGGACGAAGGCTTGACAAGCGAACAGTTTTCTTTCTACGTCGCGAGCAGCTCCCACGTCGCTTCGAATACAAGGCCACGTCAAGTGCCACGAGCCGTGTGGTACGTGTTCTAAGCAAACTTTAGAGGCTACGACCGCTACTTAAGATGTTTCGTGGTAGCAGAAAGCACGTGCTGTTTCTGCGAGAAGCCGATTCAAATGTTCGTAGAATTAGCAATGCAGAGAAAAACGTGCAATGAAATGACAGTCCATTCGCCACCATTCGCCGTCGTTGGCCAACTATAACAGAGACGTTTTTTCTCCTCCGTCAGTAGGTCGCGTTGGCGCTCGTTCACAAACATCCCTGTTGCGCCCACTAGCTGCTGCACCCAGTGGGGGAATCAATGGCAATGACAGCTGGCTTGTTTCTGTCCAAACTCTTCGTCATGCATTGACTCTAAAAGGGCGTCGTTCAGGCTTAAAAAAAACCCAGCACCGCGTAGACCGAAATGATTGCAAGAAAGTATGGCTTCCTTCATGTATGGAGTATGCCGGGGCCATCGTATTGCTCAGCAAAGGCGGGAATCCAGAACTAGGTGGGATGTAAGCACCGCAAGCTTACAGGTGGTGCCATTTTATATAAGCTTTGGCTTTTCTACAAGCGCCCTTATTTGGCTTTAATGTGCTTAGTTACGTATCATGCGGTAACTGAATAAGCAATTAGGAAAGCCTCTTTTCCAAGGTAATGATCTAGACGGCTCATTAGCATCTTTACAGCGCGCACTAATAAGGACGCCCCGCACGCACGTTAATAAGCAGTTCATTGAAAAGGAGTACGCTTCCTTCTGTATGCAAGAATTTTCTATGGGCGTACTGCTGTGAACGCTGTATGTTATTGCAAGCCATCTTTCTTTCTTTCTTTCTTTCTTTCTTTCTTTCTTTCTTTCTTTCTTTCTTTCTTTCTTTCTTTCTTCCTTTCTTTCTTTCTTTCTTTCTTTCTTTCTTTCTTTCTTTCTTTCTTTCTTTCGTCTCAGTTCCCTCATTAAACAGACCACCGTGAATGAATTTTCATTGCAGCCATCCCAAGTCATCTTCTTCGCCATCAGTACGTGTGCATACATTCGCTTAATAATTTAATCGTATTGAACCATAATTAAAGCTTAGATCCAATATTGGAGGTAATGCAGACATCAATGCGCCCTCACAGAGATGCCACCTGCAGAGGAAACGCTGAACCAGGAGATTGATTGAGCTTCGGAGTAGGTTCTGCCATACTTTATAAACACTGTGGTATTGACAAAATAATACGGGTGTCACACGGCCAATTTTGATCGCGATTGAGTCGTATTCGGATCGAAATCGTTGACCGCGATTGGCTCCCTTTCGTAGCTTGCGCAAAGAAGCCAATCGCGACCGAGAAGTTCGGTCCCGATCGGACTCGGTCGCGATTGCAAGTGCGCTGCGTGACACTCGTATACCTTTGCAGAAAATACGGTCAGAAGGACTGGTGCAAGATTTTATGGGCGTTTTGAAAGCGTCAGACGTTTCGTTAAAAAAAATTTGGTCCATTAAACAACTTGATCCATACCGAAATGCGCGTTTAAGTGGCGCAGAAGATATACCTGCATCTCGTTAACAAGCGTTCTCGGGCAAGGCGAGTTCTTTTAAGACGTTACACAACTATTTTCATACCGCATAGTAAGCACGACGATGTCGTGAGGCTTAATCCCCTAATAGCGGTGTACCGCGCCGTGGGAGCACTTATTCGGATTCATGTTGGGCAGCTATGAGCACGCTTGCTTGGTGTGTTACACAAGTGTTGAATCCCTGCTACAGCCCAATAATTACCCAAACTTCAAGCGCTTTGATTACAAGATACCTTGGACGGCTATGGAACGCTTTCAGCTAGAAATGCACCAAACGGCAGCTTTTGTAACAGTTTTGTTGTAAAACATACACCACTGAACCGAAAGTGATACTTTGCGCAGGTCGCTTCAAGAAGCTTTCGCGGCGATCGCGATTTCGAATCCCGAGTTGCCGCACTGGTAAGTCCCAAACTGCTAGCGTGTATAGTTGCTTGAAGAAAAAAAAAAGAGTTCAGAGACGGTATTTAGAAAGCTCTTACGTAAGAGTACTTCCTTAGTGCTCGTCTTACGGGCGCCCACCTGTAATGATAGCGATCGCAGTGTGAAAGAGATCGGTAACGCGATGATGGCCGATCCCAGACGGGACTTGCGCAACATATGTTTGGGAATACGGCCCAATTATGGAGATTAGCCACCCGTATAGCAGTTGGATCACATGTCTAGTAGTAATAGTAAAATTCGAATTTCAAGTGGTGATCGTTAGGTTTAGGATCGCAGAACGAGGAGTGGAACAAAAAATGACAGGCGTGACACTATATAAGAGATTGCAGTGTGCAATCTCTGTTTCTCATGTCTTAGTAGATTAGAAGACAGCTATGTGGATTAGAAGGCGAATGCAAGTGTTAGATGTTCCAGTTAGCCTTAAGACACCGAAAGAGAGTTGGAACAGGTGCTCCGGAAGCGAGAGTAAAATGGGTTTACGCGGCCTTCACAAATTTCATAGCAGAGTGGCAGTGATCCCTCCTCCTACCCCTACACATACACATAGACATTCGCCCTGCAGTGGAAAACAAATTGTATGGTGATAAAGATGACTAAGGCTCTGTTCTCGTTCAGAACTTTGCGCAGGCGTTTAAAGTGGAAGGCTGTAATTGGAATTCGTACTGCGTTTCTTACTGATGAGAGGTGTTGTCCTGCATTTAAAGAAAATCAGTTCTTATGATTTTAATATTTTTTTTCCGCTAATCACAACCTCGGTAAGTTGTCTCAAGATTGGAGGTGCCACCTAATAAACTACTCATGGCCTTGATCGTGTAACACAAAAAAAAATGAATGTGATTGTTTTGTGAAAAAAAAGTCAGAAATGAAGCAATAATCATAAAGTAACACTATTTATAAATTTGTTTTATAAGGATCATGTGTGCAGGCTTTGCTTTAAGAACACAGAAGGCCTGCTACATCCATCAGCCTGCGTTATTTACCAAATTCACTTGGTGTATGCTTGAATCAGCAGCTGCGCAAAGTGTTACCACTAAATTTCAAGTATTAAAGCGATGGAGAACTCCAACCAAAATTTACTCAAAAGCCCCGACGTGTCGGAGCCCGTCCGGCTCCTCCCTGAGGGGCGACATGGCGTGAGCCATAGCAGTGCTTATGTGAGTGTTCGGCGCTTTGACATGCGCGCACACACTTTTCGTAGACCTTGAGAGTAAAGGTCTGTGAGGTCTACTTAAAAAAAGAAACTGGTTGGGGTTTTCCTTCGATTTCATTCAGTTGTCCCTAACCAGGTAGGTATCTGCCAAATGTTTACCGTTAACATCGGAAGTACTTAGTTAAAATTCGTAATCACAATGCGGATAATAAAGGAAACAGAACAGTAATTAAAAAAGGTTTTGAAGTACGATATTGAACATGTAATCGAGAGTTCGACGGTAGTCCTTCTGGTCCTGATGAAACATGACAAAGATGTACACCGACCAAATAAAACTTTTTAAAAACAAGACGCTTCGCCTTCCATACGGAAGCCTTGTTCACAGTAGGACAAAACGGTTGAAGCGCCTGTTTCAGTACGCATTGCTTAAACAAACGTCTTTATGTGTTAAGATATGAAACGTTGAAAAAACAACTATAAGTTGATGTTCAATATTTTCTGCGAACGTTCCCAAAAGGGATGACGAATGCTGGACTTCGGTTCCATCTGTTTATGTTCAGAAAAAATAGTCCAACATACATTCTCTAACACTTGCACAGGTCACACTGGTCGCCACTTACTGACAAGAAGCAGTACGTTTACTCAGCGATGCAGATACGTATGTACAGCATTTTTTAAGCATTCATAGGCGGAGGCTGAGAGCAGTACATCTTGCCAAGTCGTCAGAATGAGGTTACTAGTTCGCTCACTTAGGTTTATAGACGCTGACTTACTGTATGCAAGTTGTGATTATTACGAACCAGTGTAGATACTATATTTAACCGTGATCAATACCAAGTTAACCATCTTCACCACCCTCTGCAGCATACTTGCTTGCTAAGGCAAGCAAGCACAGACGAAAAAGATATTTTTTTATTAAAATAACATCATTCGAAGGTATCGCCCTTCTGTGCGTAGAGAGTTATACCGCAATGAAAAAAGAGCAGGCAAAAGAGGATAGAGGAAGGATTTCTGGGAAGCGAGAAACCGATCGCCAACTTTAGGCAGCTCATACGTGTGCAACTTGTTAAAGAGCAGTCACGTGGGCGATTTATCCAGAGAGGATTGAGCGGGATCGTAATGGCATTGTTTCCAGTGAACGCGACCTCGATCTCCATGCGGGCAGCAAGAGCGACCTCGGCTGCATATACGTGCTTGTGCAAGTGCTCAACTAGTAATCTTTTGCGCGTCTCGAGGACCTTAAGGGATTTCGACCTCTATCAACTGCACTGGGGTTTCACTTGACCGTGCCAATACTGACGGGAGTTGTGACGTCAGTTTAACGTGGTGGATTCCTCGTTTAGCAAGGAGCTCTTCTTTCCTTTCTAATTAACTGGATCTTCCACGAAGGTCAGCAATGTAAGAAAAGTTTGCACCCTTTGACACTAATGTTATGCCCAAACATTAATAATCATCTGACTTGCGCGATTTTACACTGACGCAAACTGCACCCTTAAGTGTGTTTTCTTGTGTCCGTAACTTATTCCTTTAGACCGATATGGAAGGGTGATATTTTGGATTCGCACACTTTCCTACAATGTGTGTTTTGCCGAAATGCACACGACGTTTTACTTCTACAGCGAAATATTTTATTCTACCATTACCCTAATCTTTCGAACGTCCGCCAATGTAATCTCGAAGTGCTTTCCGAAACGTTTATAAAGAAAAGAAAGAAAAGCCGCCCAGCCTGGATTCGCACTGAGGACCTATATTCTGCCAGTTGGAAGTGTTCCATCTCGACCACTCCAATTTCTATCCTTTTTATTGATTGCGTGCGTTCGCTCTGCATACAGTCATGTTTCAAATATTAGGAGCTATTCACGAATGGCAGCCAATCATTGGCCGATTGAGAAGCCTTAATACTATTTTAAGCATTAAAGTGGCTCCAATTTGTTAAGAAATTCGGGTAAAGGGTTTTAATGTCTAAATACTCCAAGAAATCTTGCCATAAGTTGTCGGAAATGCAGATGACATGGTCTAATGTGAATATTTCCATTAAACGCTACCAAGCGCTCCTTACAAATGCTATACAGAGCAATGAGCATGAAAGCAACAAATTATACGTCATCCTCACAAGGTACTGGCTGAAACCTTATACCAGGTGCATGCAGCGGCAAGTTCTTTTTAATAGTTCACTGTAATGCGTCCTAATAAAACTCGCCCTTCCTGCAGTCTAGGAAGACGTGTTCAACGGTCTCCAGATTGCGGCATGCATATCTGTTAACTCCCCAAGACGCATACAGCCCCTTATCCTGCATCCATGTTTTCACAGCCTGTGTATCTCAGTGCAGTTGAAAGAAAGAAAGTTTTGGCGCAGGATGAAACATATATTTTTCTTTTTCATTCCACGTAAGATATCTTTTCTCTGACCACTCCTCCCAAACAACTACCGGGAATAATAGAGCACCTTGACATTATAGTAGCACCTCTAACTCTTCTGATAGGCTGACGCCACCTTCTTAAAAGATTCAGCTGAAGTTAGCAGTAAGATGGAAAAACAGGAAGGAGATAAGAGGAAAGACTAATTGACTTTCCATTTTACGACTGGGGCGCTTCGCTTTCAGAATACATTCTGCGGTAGAAGATTTCTCCTCATGTATCTGCGAATGTTTATAACGACCGATAGTGTATGGAAAAGCGGAATACTTACTGGGCATAATGTTTCGCCGGGCCCGCTGCTACACCAGAAATAAAATGTTCTTGAAGAAATATGATTGGCTTACATGCTATGATTCGCTGACGATTGGCAGCTCTATAAAACAACTTCGAACTGGAACAACTAAAACGAAGGAACCGATAGAAAGAGAAAAGCAGGGTAGGAAATAAAAGTAAAACAATTGACTAGCCATCGCGATCCTGTCAAAGGGGATATACAGCGAAGTTGTTGAAAACCACCAGTATACAACCGCTGAGAGGGGATATGCAATCCTTTATTGCTCAATTACTCCTCTGGCGCATTATTCAGCCACAGGAGAATGCGGACGTGCGGATTTCCGCTGTGCTGGAATTCCATGGCAATTCGACCAGTACCCCGCCGCTGGTCGTATTACCATTTCTTTTCCGTTCGCCAATCCTCGTATTCACGCCGCTCTTCGGGAGTTATAAGTATGCGTTGCGTACCCATAGCGGTGCTGTAACAACAATGAAGTCAGCTTCTAGGCTCGGTCTTCTTTATATGAAAGGCTAGTGACGTCACCCCCCACGTCGCAAGTTGTCGTCGTAGCGGCAGCTTGCGTTACGGTATTATTTGCCAGAAAACGTATGCTGGGAACGCTACGTGCTTCGCATTGTTAACAAGAGAGCCTTATCATCAATTATGTGATTTGGTCTCGTGTTTTATGCTTGTTCTTTGTTGACCTGAATGCTGTGCTGTACGCTGTGCGCGTGATACCAAATAATATATGCACGTATCCCTTTAATCGCTGAAAGCTTTTATTGCCGTGAGGACGACACCGCGAAAAAAATGCCGACCAATTAGAGGCGAACAGCTTCGCTGTAAAAGCTCCGTCTTTCCACTTTACTACCGAGGACGCCATGTACATGAAGTAGCTAGTGTACAGTCTAGTGCGACTTGAAGTTTATCGCACCAGCATCCACCATCCTAGCGGCCCGTTTCGGAAGAGTAAAAATCAAGATTTCGCATTCTTCTCTTCCTAGTTGGCTTTTCCGTGCTACAACAATCACTCCCACAAAGAACTCGCCACCCTTTTTTTCTATATATAATACCGAAGAATACCTAAAGTGCCATACAATCACTGCCCGTTCCGTGAAAAAAAAAGAAAAGAAAAGAAAGAAAGCACCTTCCTTAGACAAGAGTGACTGCAGCTTAAGGAACAGCAAAAAGAGTGAGAGAGGCTGGCCTGATACCTCCCTCTCCTCGAAAAAGGATTCTGGTCCGTAGCGCTGTTCTTATTCTTGGTCGACGCTTGCGCGATAACCATCAAATCGTGCTAGACTGTACATCCATAGTCCTGCCACACGACGTGCTAGAACAATGGCTTGGCGCAAACGGCTGGGAAATAGACACTTATGACTGTTTACATGCTTGAAATTTTGAAGCGACGAGCGCCATTAAATTCTGCAGAGTGTACGTTTTGTTAACGGATGCACCCCTTTTTCGAAAATTTCTGGGAAATAAAGGGTGTAATAAAGGTATTTGGGCATCTAATCCACCCTCGTGGTTGTAAATTTCCTGAGTGTGTTCCTGTCTTTTAAGCTACGCGCCCGGCACTTCCAGGTTGCGCACGGAACGCGCGTTATCAGGGTGACATATAGTATTCTCGGCAGGAAAACAGCAAGCGCAGAGTTTTCAAGAAAGAAAGCGCATGCAAGACAGATCACTATTATTGTTCGGTGACACGACACGCCACTAAGTGTGCAAAAAGTTTTCAGGGAGAAGTGTACCAGCAGACAAGTAATATACTTCGATGACATGTATTTTGTTCACTATCATACTATGTTAATATTTATTTCTGTGTTGCTCACTGCTGTATCGACTGTATTGGGGAACTATGACCTCGTCAGGCTTTACCGCCTTTTGTCGCTGTTCCCTCTTTCATCTTTGAAGGAAAATAAACCTCAACCTCAACCTCAACTTGCGTTGCAAGAGTGTATACGGATGCATGATTCAGAATGAACCCTGACAATGCGCCGCCGATGTCTCTTAAGCACAGAACTCCTTTGCGGCGCTTTTTTCTATCGTACTGTCTTCCTTCGACAGAGTTAAAACGTATTCTTTACGCGCAAGAAGTTTATATCTCGCTGACAAACACTCTCATGTGCTAGCGCAGCAGCGATAACCTGGTTTGGACAGCGACGCGGCGAACATTGCTATCACTGTTTGTAAGGCTAGAACTTCCTTACTGATACTGCTGCCGCGAGATACAAGACGAGCGTCCGCACCGTTCGCATATCGCTCGCTCGGTCGCTCATGATACCTCTCGCGTGTTTCTCGCGTGCGGTTAATCTTCTTGCCTTTCCCATTCATTTCTCTCTCTCTCTCTCTCTCTCTCTCTCTCTCTCTCCCGTATCAAGCTTGCTTGGTGGTCAGATATGCAGTCCTGCCAAAGGAATGCGGCTTTGTGCGACGGGAATACGCTATCCGAGGGAAGTCCACTCTGCCTTAAGTGAATGTACATGCGGTACATTCGGCCTGCTTTCATTTGGGATCTGTCCGTCGGCACACTGGACAGATAAGCAATGGACTACCGAGAAGAGTACAGGGTCATCCATTTACTTCCATCCTGCGTAGGCGGCGGGCCCCCAATGTTATCTGGGCGACCTATGCGCGCCGACTGCGTGCACTATCTACATCGCATAATGCGGCAGTCCTTTAGTGCCAGACGTATCCCACCATGGCTTTCGCGAATGGGATATTCCTGCAGGGTGATAGGAGGGCGTCAAGTGGCATAGCTCGGTTAGACGAGGCCCAACGCATATCCCCGAAAAAAAATCGGAGAAATCGTGCCCCCATCGACATTTCAGCCAACCTTAACATTCTCATGTTGCTTTCGAGAACTGCTCAATGAATAATTGGGGAGAAAGCAATCAAAGTTAGAAATGAAGACGCACACAGCGATACCTGTCCTCTTCAGCTGCCAGCCGACAGTAACGAAGCGTATGATCAAAATGTGACGCTATTGTGCGCGCCACTACTTAGTCGCATTGTAAAAAATGGCACCAGCTTGCTCGCACACATAGCGCAGGAAGGAAAACACGTATAAAAGCCGGCACTTATTTGTCACCCTTTCGCGTACGCGAATATTCGCAGGAGAATGTAAGCCTTAGCATGGAGCTGTCTATGAACTGGCTTTCACCGGAGGAGGAACTTCAATCTAGTTTCGAAATATGGGACTGGTTGGTGCCTTTGTACTTGAGATCCCGATCCGTGGGGTTTGTCTGGTATTTCCGTTGTGCCACGTTACTTCGCAAAAACTGACAAGCATAAAAAAAAAAGGTCCAGCAGTTTGCGAAGGAGGATTTCTTCTCATTAACTGACTTGCATGAGTTTGCTTTACAGGAAAATAAAAGTTGCTTTACAGTTAAATGAAAGCTTTTCTGCCACGTGAAGACACGGGCAGAAAAAAAAGAAATACCGGGCGTCGCGCTTCTCGCGTTAATTGGGAATGTCTCCTCGAATGAGCAAAGCCAGATTTATTCTTGCTCAGTTATCTCATCGGTATAAGTCATTTTCTTTTTTTTTCTCTGTTAAGGAAGGTAAGCTTAGCAAACCCATCTTCGCCCTGCTGGCCGTGGAATGACAATTAAAAGAGTTCGATTCTCAGCCGCGAAAGGCTGCAAGTAATGGTGACAGAACGCGAAGAATTTCAGTGGAATGTTGAAACGATTATTCGTGACTTTACAACTGCAGAAATTAAGTTTGTGCTCGTGAAGCCGTGAAAGAGTTGTAGTTTTACGGTGGTTGTGATTTTGATCGCGCCGCGATACTGCTAATAACTCGTGCTCATTACAGACACCTCAGAAGCGAGAACTAAACAGAAATAAATATCGTGGATCGTAGTTCAAGATACATAGCTTACCTAAACGTTAGAAAAGTATGTTTACTAGGCATTGAAAATATTACAAACCCGGTATAAACATTTGACAAAGCACGGACTACATGCCAGTACGTATGAAGGAACCTTCAAGTGCGTGCAGTAATTGCGAAAGAGCACACAAAATTGACAACTTTCTTAATTGTCCACTTACACGCCCAGTAAAAGAGTAATTTTTAAAGAATTATAGTATTTCTAAATAGGCGAGTGAAGGTATCGCGTCAAAAGTCTGCACATATATAGCTGAATCTATCTACGAAACGATGTAGACATGAATAATTGTTTTACAATATTGTAAATGTTCAATGAGACGCATTATAGAGAGCGCTGTATATTAAGCTTCGGTGCAATAAGTGTTGTTTGAGAAAGTCCGACAAGTTCGTTAATCTCTTACCAATCCTTGCCAATCAAAATGATTTAAACCCTTGCGTTTTGCATTCCAAAAATATGATCTGATTAGGATGCACACCGTAGTGGTGGGTATCTAGATTAATTTTCACCACCTTGCGGTTCTTTAACGTGCGCAACCTGCACAGTACACGAGCGTTGTTTCATTCCGCTCCCATTGGAAAGCGGTCATAGCGGCCGGTACCGAACCGTCGACCTCGAGGTCAGCAGAGCAACGTCTAGCCACTGGAATACTGCGGTGGGTATGAATACCCATTGTCGTCGCGGAATATTTACAGGCGTTTGCTACGATAGTCACATATGCTTCCTGTTCGCCTTGACTACGCAGTGTCAAGGAGTGAACCGCCGCGGTGGCTTAGCGACTATGGTGTTGCATTGCCAAGCACGGAGGTCGCGGGATCAAGCCCTGGCCGCATTTCGATGGGGGCGAAATGCGAAAAAGCCCGTGTCTCGTGCATCGGGGGCACGTTAAAAATTCCCTGGTGGTCAAAATTAATCCGGAGTGCCCCAGTCCGGCCTGCGTCATAAAGAAATCGTAGTTTTGGCACGTAGAACCCCACAATTTATTTTAATTCAGGGTCAAGGAGTACAGGAAGCAAATGTGAATGTCTCAGCAAATCTTTTTATCAGAGAGAGAGAGAGAGAGAGAGAGAGAGAGAGAGAGAGAGAGAGAGAGAGAGAGAGAGAGAGAGAGACTCGAGAAGAACTTTCGAACAGCGCGAAGAGCAATGAAACAAAATAAGGAAGCATATAAGCGTAACGTTAAGAAACAGGACGACAGGTGTTTATATAAGAGAGCAGACGAGGGTAGCCTATGTTATAAGCAGAGGACATGGAGATGGGCAGGCCGTGTTATGGGTAGGACAGATGACCGGTGGATCATTAGAGTTAAAGAATAGGTGCAAAGGGAAGAAAATCGTAGTCAAGAACGGCGGATAATTTAGGCGGAGCGACGAAAATAGGAAACTGACAAGCATGACATGGGCACAGCTGGCGCAAATTGGAGATAACAAGATATCAGTGCTCCATTCTGCAGTGGACATAAGCAGGCACAGGATGATGATGAAGATGACGACACAATGCCGTGGCATCACGTATGCGCGCATGCGTGTGCTGGGTGTACTGGGAAATTGGGAGTTAAGGGGATCAAGTAGTTCCTGTATCTCGATCATTTCTTCTTCTTCTTCTTCTTCTTCTTATTATTATTATTATTATTGAAACAGTCTTTGACGTTCAAAAATTTGTAGACGCGTTTATCGAGCTCAAGCAAGGGTGTAGAAACCATTTTGGTGCGTAAGCGAAAGCGCCTTTACACTGGGTGAATGATCGAATATTGAAAGCTATTCAAGATAAAGACGAACTTTGGAAACGATGTCCAAAGCACCTAGAAGACGAAACTTTCAAAAGTATTTACAGAAATGCACGAAACAAAGTTACAGCAATGATGCGCTGTTCCAAGAGAAACTATTTTAGCATTTTCTTTTTCAGGCAATAAACCAGCAGAGGTGTGGTCTTCTTAGTGAATGATCACAGAGGAACAAAGTTGAGTTCCTACTTAGATCCGACCCTATAAGATGCTTCGGTGCTCCGTCGCACGCGGTGGCTAGTTGTTTCGATTAATCATTTTCTTCAGTGGCAACGGATATGGGAACGCATCTTAATCTGCCGAGCAATATCGCAGCTAGCAGTTCAACGTCAGATTCGGCGCTTCTGTACACGATGGCAGAAGGCGATTTGTTTTGATTGCTGTGTCGTCCACGAAAGAGCCGTGTCAAATTTTAGATGGCATATCAACTGGAAGATACAAGACGGAATATCAGTGTGCTAGCTGGACCGATTCTTTTTTATTTTGAACAGTATTCTAGAGAGGTGCGTTGTATCCGATCAAATGAAGAGATCACGTGTTATTTTTTGTGAGTGAGTGAATAAACTTGTATTGGGGTCTAGAAAAACGCGATAAAACGCGCACCCTGGCTAATATCATATGTTATTTCAATATTTAAGCGCGGAGATGCGTCAAAAACAGAAAACTACCGCCCTGTATCCGTACTTTTCTTCTTAGCACAACTTCTGGAAAGGCATGGTCTTCGCGCTATGAGCAGCTTTGCTTTTAAGCACAATATTTCAATCACCTTCCCAGTGCTAGTTTTTTATTCTAGGCAGCGGTACAGAGAAACGTTTTGAGACTTTATCCGATTTTTACAGGAAACATCTGAACGAAACCAAGTGGCCATGTGGATCCTTTTTTCATGTATCAAAGGCATTTGACTTGGTTAACAATCGTATTCTATGCCATAAAGTTTATAGCGATTGCTTTCGGGGACATTTTCTAACTTTCTTTAATGGTTATCTTTCGAGTCGGTCTCAAGTTGTTTGTTTGGACGATGTGCAGAGCACACTGCGGTACCTCACAGCAGGAGTGGCGCTGAGCTCAGCGCTGTCACCGATTTCGTTTAGCTTATACGTGTGTGACTTGGGACAAGTAATTGGCACAAACACCGTTTTTCAATATGCAGACGGCACGCTGCTTATTTCGAGACACATTGAATATGAAAGGGACTGTTGCTCTGTTTCAAAGCGACGCAGTAAACGTCGTAGACTGGTGTGAGAATGATTAAGCGAGAGTTTATGCGCGAAAAAACGTGATTAGTCTGTTTTAGAAATCCCATAATAGTTCTCGACGCCACTCTGCCTGTACTTTTGCATAGATCCGACTGTTTGAACTGTGACTTGTGCACAAATAGAATATGTAGACAGTGTTAAATATCTAGGAGTTCACATTGAGAATGATTTATCACGGAGTGTTCCTATGGCTTTCATTTGTGTAAACCCTCGACGAGCTGCGTGTTTACCTTACCGCGGTCGGAGCCATGCTCTTATTGAAATAAATGAAATGATCGTGCATGCGCTAGCTTATTCGCATATATGACATGGTATCTGTGGTTTTCAGTGCTCTTTTATCGTTTCCAGTTCGGTGAGAAGCCGTTGTGCGTGTGTTAGTGCGCTGCGCGACCATGTAGAGCAACGCCGCGCCGTGGAGAGGAGGCAAGAAATAGACACGCCACGCGCTGGAGGAGAGTAACTGCCTGCAGCCAATGACGCGCTAGCGCATTCCACGGTGAAGCCAATTAGGGCGCGCTACGACAGCTGCAACCAATAGAAAGCTGCGCTCAGCTGCAGTTGCAGCCGGTGGGGAGAAGCGCTGCGCGCGGTTCTCCTCGTCTGACAGCGGAGTAGAACGCCCGCTCTAAACATCGACGAAAATTGATTGACAGAACCATAAGATCTAACAAAATCTAGGGGATTTCGGTCACGTCATAGTTAATGTGTGCGCGATGTTACAAGCGTGTACGGTACTTAAGGTAGTTAGGGAACGCTACCAAATTTTTGTTTACTGATATTTATCCACTTCTGTATAATATACCCCGAAAGTTCCAAGAAGTGGGATTGTATGTATGAGGAGTTCGCACAGACAAAAATGGCAGGTCAGGTTAGGTTACGTGATTTGATGATGGTCTTCTTCAATGGCAGTCTTCAAACGAAAAATGTCGCTCGACAAAAAAAAGAAATGCAACGATCAAGCGATGTTATTTCATTCTCGGGCTGTGTGTACATAAAAAAGAAGTAGAACGTTGGTATGTATATGACATGTCATGATATGTTGATATATGTAATTGAGATTTGGCACAAGGTATTCAACAACGCGTCGTTTCAGAGCGATATTAAAATTGGTCGGCATAATGCTTGTCTTGAGAAAAAAAAACTGGTGTTTTAGAGGTACCATTGGAAATGATCAAACATGTGCTGATGGGGGTTTATTCCACTGAAACGCTTTTGGATTCCCAGGTATAGACATATAAAAAAGTTGACAGTAAGGTGCAAATTAAGGGAAACATACCGGAGAAATTTCAAAATTGTTCAGGTATGTTGGAGGAATCGTAGAAAACTTACGAAATGCCAGTGAAGATTTTACCGCGAGATCCCCGAGACGTAAACCAAGGAATGCACAATATTTAATTCTTTATGTTGTCGGAGTTCCCTCTTCTCTTTCGTTCACTGTCTCGGTCTCTGTTTGTCAATAATCCTAATGGAAAGTATACTTTTGATGGCTTTTGGGGCAGTGTTTGAATTGTCGCCCGCAGGCGAAGAAGCAAAATAGATCTGAATGAAAAAGTTTACACGTATACCAGTGACTCTGCATGCTTTGAATCAGCGTACCTTTTGTTGTTCAGAAGGGCCTACGTGTGAGACCGTTAATCAAGAGCGGTTTCCTGTTGAACGCCTACGCCAATGGCGCAACATCTGCAGCTCGGGGCAATACCCGATGTCTGTTACGACGATTCGTTGCAATGGTCTTCATTTGCATTTTACGCAACGTGTAATCTCATGAAATGTTTATGCACACTACGGGTCACATTTTTAATATTTTTAAGATATTATCGGTAGATACCCGAGAGACGAGCCGCCGCGAGAACGACGACAAAGTGGGTCTGTGCCCTTGGCGCGAGAAAATGTCGGCCAGACGCTCTGGCTCCAGTCCAGTGTAAATAGCTTGTAAATAGCCTCTTCCGTCTGTATCTTTCTACACGTAACAATATCATACAAAGTGTATGTCCATGTGCTACAACTATTCGAAAGCTATGCCGAAATTCTGGGGCGTTGGCGAAGGAATGAGCGCAGACACCGCGGCACACATGTAGTGGTCCGAGAAGGGGGTGGTGGTACGCCAAATAAGAATCTTCAAGAAAACCGTTGATTATCATGAGCTAGTCCATTACAAGGCTTGTGTGCTTCAGAAATACCCATGACGTGGCATTATACGTATATATATATATATATATATATATATATATATATAGATATATATATATATATATATATATATATATATATATATATATATATATATATACGTATAATGAATTTTTCTCCGTACCTATATATATATATATATATATATATATATATATATATAGGTACGGAGAAATTATTCAGGCTACCTTTCAAACTTAAACAACTTGAGCGTTGCTACACGGTAAACAGAGCAAGTATTTAATTTCAACAGTTTCAACCGGTGGACCGATCTCTGTATGTCTTCATATGCCTTCATGTGACCATATTGTTTTTCTTGTAAACCGCGATGAAGATTGATCCACAGGTTGAAATTAGTACTTGTTTTGTTTACCTTGTAGCATCGCTGAAGTGAATATATATATATATATATATATATATATATATATATATATATATATATATATTTACAGATACTGCCAGCCCTTACACAGGGCTATAGCAGGAGAGGAATACGAACAATTATAAATCACATATTTTGTACATGGAAAATTGTACATTGAAACACAAAAAGGGACAATAACTTGAAATTAATAACACCAAGAGGTAACAGCGTAAACCGCTGAAGATAACAAGGACACAAAGTTAAGTATATTATTTACAAACTAGGATATTTCCAATGCTTTTTGCGAAGAAATCAATTGATGAGGATGAAACGGCTTCTTCTGACAGGGAGTTCCATTCTTTGATAGCTCTTGGAAAAAAGCTGTACTTGAAACAATCGGTATGTATAACAGGGGGACGAATAAACATTGAATGACGATGTCTAGTGGTTTCACTAGAAAGAATTTCAAAAAAGTCTGTATGCCTTATATGAACATGATGATGAATGATGAGGTAAAGATATTTAAGTCTTTCATATTTAGATCTAGCCTGGAATGTCGGTAGGTCTGCCTGTACACAAAGCTGAGTAGGGGAGTCCGTCCGCCGATATTTATTGAATATAAATCTGACTGCCAGACTCTGTATTCGTTCGATTTTTGATATATTTATAGCAGTGTAAGGGTCCCAGACCACCTTAGCATATTCAATTATAGGTCTAATTAATGTTTTATAGGCTAGAAGTTTTGTTTCTTGAGTTGCGGATGGCAAATTGCGCCGCAGACACCAGAGTGACTTGTTGGCCTTGGCACACACATAATCTATATGGTGGTTCCAGCGAAGATCACTTGTGAAAATCGTGCCAAGATACTTATGCTGATCAACTCTTATCAGTTCATCATTATTAATAAAATAAGAGTAGTTTAAGAAATTTAACTTTCTAGAGACTGTCATAACTACAGTTTTTAACGGATTTAGCACCATTTGCCATTCATCACACCATTTCTTTATTTTCTGTAAAGTTGCATGAAATTTAGCCTGGTCTCCTACCGCATCAATATTATTGTATATAATGCAGTCATCTGCAAAGAGCCTGGTGGGAACGTCTATTTCATTCGGGAGGTCATTTTTAAATAAGAGGAATAAAAGGGGGCCCAAAACACTGCCTTGGGGAACTCCTGACTTAACACATGAAATCTGAGACCTTGTACCACTAATTGCTCAGGAAAAAGAAAATAGGATGAGAACCATTGAGAAATAGCAGCATTTATGAACATAACATCAATTTTTCTTAGTAGTTTATGGTGAGACACCTTATCAAATGCCTTAGCAAAGTACATGAAGATCATATCCGTCTGTCCCCGAGAGTTAATAGTTTCTGAAAGATCATGGGCTAATTCGATGAGCTGAGATGTTGTGGATGGGCCTTGACGAAAGCCATGTTGGTGGATAGATAACAAATTATATTCATTAATATAAGTTAACAAATGTTTCGAGACGATATGTTCAAGCATCTTTGAACAGGTACTGGTGATTGATATAGGGCGATAATTTGCTAAATTATCAGCACCGCCGCTTTTGAGGACAGGAATCACTTTAGCTTGCTTCCATACCTTTGGTAAAAAACCGCTATGAAGTGAAGACCGAAAAATTAATGCAAGATATTTAGAATTCCATTCGGCATAGCGATAAAGAAACTCGTTAGGGATGCCATCGGGTCCAGGGTTTTTCTTTATGTTCAAACGAAGCAAGAGGTTGAGCACACCTTGTTCAGAAATTTCAACGTCAGCAATAGGCGGCCTGTCAGATGGAGTTTCAATACTCGGCATAATCCCGTTGTCTTCTGTGAACGCAGATGCAAAATAATCATTGAAACTCTCGGAAGAAGGCTGCTCATTAGATTGTGTCGTTGAGCGAACATTCGATGATGGATAAATATATCTCCAAAATTTACCCGGTGCTTCTTTTAGAAATTTTGGGATTGTGATGCCAAAGAACCTTTGTTTGGATTCGTTCACAGGTATCTTAAGATTCCTTCCAAGACATTGAATGGTGGAACGAGTCTGAGTGCTAGGATTCTTTTTACAATTCTTACGTTTTCGTTTTATTAGCCTATTTAAGTGTATTATTTCTCTAGTTATCCAAGGGCTTCTATTGCTAGTTTTCTTTAAACGTTTAGGTATATACAGTTTTATAGAACACATGACCAAATTAGCAAAGTACTCCCAGAGACAATCAGGACCCTGATTACGCATATAAATTTCAGAGAATCTCTGATAAGAGTCCTCTAGCAATTCTAGAACCCCAACATCATCAGCTCTAGCAAAGTTTAACACGACATATTTGCGGGGATGGTTTACAGTATTGGCGGAAAGGCTCAAAGACAGTACTACAAGTTTATGGTCAGAGATGCCATCACTGGTCTCACAGTCTATTAGTAAAGGCAACAGGTTATTAGACACGAAAACAAGGTCAAGGATAGACGAAGAACGAGCACTGATTCTAGTATAGTCGGTCACCACTTGGTTTAAACCAAAACAAAAAACAAGATCAAGAAGCTCATTGCAATTCAAAATTTCTGTATCTCCAGGAGAGTAAGCATTCCAGTTTATTCCAGGTAGGTTGAAATCACCAAAAAGTATAATATTGTCTCCTTGTTGCATATTGCTCTCCATAAAGTGCCGGAGAGAAGAAAGAACCTGGACTGGTGAATTTGGTGGCCTATATATACCGCCTATGTGGACTGAATGATTCTTACAAATTATCTTAATCCAAACTGCCTCAATATCAGCGGGGACAGGAAGTATAATAAAGTGAATGTTATCGCGAATCATTAATATAACTCCACCACCTCTACCATCCCGGTCCTTCCTTACAATTACATAAGACTTTGGAGTTACCTCCCTATCTAATATACCTTCATGAAGCCATGTCTCAGCAATCATCGTAATATCCGGGTCATGCTCTAAAATCATAGCTTCGATATCCTCGACCTTATTTAGTATGCTTCTTGCATTCACATTCAGTATCCTGAAAGAATCGCTTTCCAAAATTCAAGCAGGGTCATCCTGAGGGCGTCCTTGACACTCATAGCGCTCTTTAGTGATTTCATTCCACGCATAAAGGACATTATTGACTTTTATTTTGTCATATAGTAGTTTAACTTTTGCTCCCTTTGACCTTTCTTCCTGTGTAGAAACCCATAGACATTCTCGTACTTCAACAATCCTTTTCGAATAATCCTCACTGATGCTTATATTCGTGCCTTTAAGCATAGAGCAATGACGCAAAATTTTAGATTTGTCTCTGAAATCAGCCACCCTCATGATTATGGGACGGTCTCTACCTTCAATCTTTTTACCTAGGCGATGGATTGTTTCAACTGAATTGATTTTCAGCTTCAAAATGCCGCTAAACACATCACCGTTCACATTTTTCAACAAAACATGATCAGTTTCCCGTGCGTCCTCACCGATTCCTCTTATTATCAAGTTATTTCACCTGGACCTGTTTTCAAGTTGATCAACCTTTCGGTTGAGAGCATCTAAATTCCGGTCATGTACATGCAGATAGTCCTCAACTTTAGATAGTCTCTTATTAACAACGTCGAATTCCTTCAAACTTTCTTCTATGGAAGAAAGCCTGGTATTCATTTGAACCAACTTTGCTTCAGAATATATATATATATATATATATATATATATATATATATATATATATATATATATATATATATATATATATTTATATATATATATATATATATATATATATATATAATTTGTCCGAGACACACACACAATGTATATATATATATTTATATATATATATATATATATATATTGTGTGTGTGTCTCGGACAAATTACCGGATGGTATTGACACCATGGTGAGCTAGGGCCAAGAAAACCTGCGCTTAAGAGACACTGATTATTTCACGTGTGCCACCTTCAAACGAACGTTTCTCGGAGCCATAACTACCAATTTCTGCTTGCACTTTGACTTTTTTTTTTCATATATTTAGGGAGTCTGCGTGCTAAAATTACTATGTTATTCCATAAGTGAAGTCCTATGTCGACCAGTAATGAGTATTTTTGTTACTGTACGCTTTCCATCCCAACGGAATTCAAGTCAGGCAGCTCATTGATTTCGAGACACGCGACATGAAGTACGCCCAAAAACGTGACTGAAATACAGGGGAAAAAGCCTTTCGTAGATTTGAGGCTGCTGTGGATTCCACTATACTTTATTTGTTCCTGTCGTGCAGTGTCACATTACTCCTACCAGATATTGAATTTTTGAATGATTCCATGGAGGCGTTCTTTTGTCGCCAAATGTATCAGATTCAGAACAGATAAAGAATCCCTCTCGAGGCATGCCAGTATGTTGCCTTTCTTGGGTGAGCGGCCCATAAATTTAGGACATGTTGGTTGATGTAATTTGTCTAGTGACAAATTGTTGCCTTCTCTTCAGACGAATCGTGCGTTGCATGCATAGCGGCGCGTCGCAGGGTTGTAACGTTCAGCTGCAGAGCACGGACTCGCGTGCTTGGTTCGCTGCTCTGCTGGACGCATTCAGATAGTGTATCGTACCTAGGCTTAGGTGCACGTCATATAGCTGCAAAGTCCGCACCGGCAAGCCTGTGAACTTTAGAATTTGTAAAGATCCCGTGAACCTATCGAAGAGAGTAGGTAGTGAGGATAGCATGCATTTAAGTTTGCTCTTAGCATGTACTGGTGGTAGCCGGACAGTCAGTCAGAGATGAAAATGGACTTTCTAGTGATTACCGCATTCTGGAATCCCACATCAGCATGTGCGTCTATTTTGTACTCAGCAAATTGAGATCTTATGCCGCCGCAGCTGAGGTGAAGCAATAGAATACTATGGACAGCCATTTTACGAATCAGATACGGGACTTCGCGTACTGCATGCCTTCCTTCACGTGGTGGATATAAAAGCCTGTTTTATATAAAAAAATGCCTTATGCGCCGTGCCAGCTACCACAGAATATCCCAACCCGATGTTGTTGAGCGTGAATGTGAAGTTTGAAGTGAAGCGTTAAGTTTTTTTGCCGCTTACGAAGTTTTATTCATCTCATGCTGCATGGTGCCGTTTGTCCTTTCCTTATCTCCTGTAATGAAAAAAAAGTAATGCCAGTTCCAGGCAATGAAAGCTGTCAAAACAGCGAAGCTGGTGGTCATTTTCTCAAGTTTGAACTTGTGTTTAGCGAGATTTTCATGAGAGTATTTTGTCTCGTTGTCGTCGTTTTTTCTAGATTCGAGCTTCGGTTCTGTATTCCGCACGCTCTTCAGTTGCGTGAAGTTGTGATCAAACCACAGTCTATCACACACCTTGCAGCTGTGGCCGCCCTCACGGTCGAGGAATTCTCTTGAACCATTCATCGGCACCCGCCGTGGGAGGAATCTCTCTGCGGGGCCTCGTACTCTTGAATTTGGAGGTAAGCTTGCCTCTGTTGGCGTTTGGCTTGGGTTGTCTTTTCTTAAAAGTGGGGGTCGGCTTGCCACCACCAGCGCTTCATTTGCGATTCCCGTTCTCGCTCCTCAGCGGTAGTGGCTTCCCTCCGCTGGCGCTTGGCTTGGGCTTCTCGCTCTCGAAGATCGGGATTTGCGCGACGTCGGCGCTGGTGCCCGCGCCGAGTGGAATACGTGGGGTGAATCGGGCGCGTGCCGGCGAAACACCTGCTCTTATACCCTCCCCTCTCCCCCGGCTTGCCCTCTGATCGGTCCGCTCCCATAGCTCCCATACCCTCGGCGGGCACTCTGGCGGTGAGCTCCGGAACCTGCGCCCCTGCGTGACACCGGGCACCGGACGGCGAAGGCTGGACTTAGAACAGCTCCGCTGTTAAAAAAAATCGAATACAACAATTGTTCGGCAAAATTGGCAGAAGCCTTGAAGGCCATTGCAGGGTTTAGCGTTGCGAACAAGCCGGCTCAGAAACCTGTCGTGATGAGGATCACTAGCAACGGCGTTGCAGGCGCCGCGTTTTGATGGCGCACGAGATTAGAGCGAAGCAAAAATTTGCAAGACGCTCAAGCTTCGCATTTAATAGTGGAACGCGATAGATCGCAAAGATCCCTGACTGTCTGACTGCTTGTAACGTTCTGGCGCAGCAGAGACAATTGAACCATGCGTGATGATGCGTCCGCTTCGTTTCGTCGCAGGTGCAGTCAAACCCACTACGTGTGTCCTGAACTCAGCGTGACGGTGTGTCCGCTTCGGTTTGTCGCTTGTGCAGTCAAACGGACTACGCGTGTCCTGAACTCAGCGTGACGGTGCGTCCGCTTGGGTTTGTCGCTTGCGCAGTCAAACCCACTACGCGTGTCTTGAACTCAGTGTGATGGTGTGTCCGCTTCGGTTTGTCGCTTGTGCAGTCTAATAGACCACGCATGTCCTGAACCCAGCGTAACGATGCGTCCGCTTGGTTTCGTCGCTTGTGCAGTCAGACGCACTATATTATTGTCAAACACACCATATTATTATCACTCAAACGCACTATATATGTTGTTTATTCTTGAGGTACAAGGAGATGCCTATACTTGCGGACAACTTTCCGTGGCAGTGAAGGGAAAGCTGCGGAGGCAAAGCGCGCACAAGTGAAAGCGCTTCTGAAAGGAGTCCCGTGTTTTTAATCCGCGCTATAGCTTAAGCTGTGGAAGAGAAAACATAAACACCTTATGGCCAACAGTTGAATAAGATAAAACAGACCATTTAATGTAAAAGTTCACTTATTTTGCGGCTTTTCCCTTCTGTGTCTCGGTAAACGCGAAACCGTCCCACGCGAAGCTGCGTCGATTCAGCGTCTGTTTCGAGCATCCAAAAGCACTGTGACAGGCTGTTGGACTACTTCGTGCCGTAACACATCTGCAGCAGCCATGCGCCCGTAGCTTTCCCTTCATCGCCACGGAAAGTTGTCCGCGAGTATAGAGATAGGAACATTTTCGCTGATGAATACGTTTTCGGAAGTATTTCAGAACGCATTTTTCAGTCAAAATGTATTCGCGCAACGCTATAATTTGTAGTGAGTGTCCATTCGTTAACTCTCCTTCTGTGAAGTGTTCCGGCGATTTTTATTTTTCGCACACGAGGAATATTGCTGAACACAAACAAAAAATATGCTTTTATCAACTGTCACGCAAAGTCGTTGCGTGTTTATCATACAAAACCGGTTCTCTATGAAGCACGCGCAAAATAGTGCGTCTCATTCCATCTGCATTTTCGCTGTTGTAGGTACCATTCTATTGTTGGCAATACCAAGCACTTGCAGAGCGGCACCATGGTCTTAGTATTTGGTCCATTGTAGTGACGAAGTAGAAGGAGGAGAAGAAGAAGAATACGAAGAAGATTGCCTTCCGTTGTCGCGAGTGTTCTATCTAGTAATGTTATCTTAGCGCTGTTGAAGTGAGTGTAGGTTCTCGCTGTTATTTCGACTACCTTGAAGCCTATATTTCGGAGACTGTTTTGTAGCCCATGATATATGATTCCTACATTTAAACATTGTTTATGTCTATTTTTTTATAAGTGCTGATAATATTATTTTATTACTATTATTTTACTTATTGTCTAGGTAACCCGTGCTAAGTTATTCATGTTATTGAACTTTTGTTTTGTATGTATTGCGAAAGACGTTCTGCTGATATTATCATTCTTCTAAAAATTGCAATCCCGCATTGTAATGCCTTTCAATAATAATAATAATAATAATAATAATAATAATAATAATAATAATAATAATAATAATAATAATAATAATAATAATAATAATAATAATAATAATAATAATTCAATTTTATTTAACATGCCCAGGAACAACCCTAAGGTCTCAGTGCAGGCACACGGTAAAACAAAGAATACTACTACAAATGCATAAAAAAAGCGCGAAATAAAGAACGACAATTATGAAAAGGAACAGCTTTTTATGAAAAGGAACAGCTTGCAATTAGCAAAAACCACGGTGAATTCACAAAAGAAAGTCGGAGAAATACACGAACACGTGAGAGTTAATAAAGATAAGCTAATCAATCGAGCCTTTAGAGTACGTGCCCAGAAAAAGGGAAACCACAGGTTTTAATATTGGCGCACAGGTAATCTAACAAAAATTTAATGTACAGCTTTAAAAGAAATACTGGCGCACAACAAAGAACGTGGAAAGCTGCTAAAACAAACTCTTGTCTATGGACAAAGGTAAAGTAAATAAAAAAGAACAGATGATTAGTGAGAAAGCGTAATGAAAAAAAAGAAAACTGTGCAGCTGAAGTACACACGTAAGGGAAAGTGAATAAAAAAGGGGGAACGATTCATGTAATATACATGTAAATGTAATGTACCAGGAAACAAAAAAAAAAAACAAATGAAGCAGCTGTAACATTGCGCATATCGCCTGGCAAGCTGAAGCTGTCCCAAAGCACACGGCGAAAGAGAGCGCTATGCGGAGAAAAACAAGCACAAGCCAACATGAACACGTGAACAGAACGACGAAAGCGAGTGATAAAAAAATATAACGATCAGCGAAATATGTATTATGCAGATTCTGAATTTTACTGCACAGCGGAATGTTTACTGTGACAAGCAGGAACGAAAAAAAAGAAATGGTGTGTGTCCCCTTGTGGCCTTCTGTGCAATCTGAAGCGCGACATAATTAAGTAGCCCAGTGCAGTTGTTTCTGTGAAGGAGCGTATGCACAAACAAGAATACGAATAAGAAATGAGAATTAGAAGCGCATCTGGTTTGTCGCTGTCCGCGAGATCAGTGCTCGTGCTTGGCCGGTACCACTTCGATTGATGTTGTTACTCTGTTGCATAAACAACTCGCCCCACGACATTTGGCGGAGGTATGGCAGAACTCACCAGAACCTCGACAACATCAACAGAGCTACTGGGGGGGGGACGGCATGCTCATTACGAGGACCGGAAAAAAGGCACTCTTTAACCGTATGCATTTTAACAAGGAATTTACAAGGCTTCCTGCGGCAATGTTCATCAGAGAGGTAATGACTGCGTTTGTGATAATCGCGGCTCACAAAAAGCGCATAAACGTGGCGAGTCAGAATACCTCGACTGTGGAATGCAACATAAGGTTGACGATGAAGGAAAGCAGGCAGACGCGAAAAATAAGCTGCAAATAGCTCATTGGATTAACTTGGATTAACATTGGATCAACCGTGATGTGCTCTGTCGGCGGCGGTGGACGACATTCTCTATCGGCTGCCGTTGAATCTAACGACGGCGTTTGCGTTTCACCACATTTACTGAGAAGAGCAGTCGTGAGCTAGAAAATGGGGTGAGTGTTTTTCTCCGCCCGCCCGTCCTTCCGCCCGCTCGTTCTAAAGAAATGTCGGCCGATTCTCATTAAATTTTGCACCCAGGTGCGGAAAAATTAACTAGCGTACATACAGCTGCATGTCAAGCTTTCTAACCCCCTGCCTCGCTTCTGCCAACTACTGCAATTAAGTCATTTAAACTAGAAAATGGGCTGAGAGTGACTGTCTCCAGCTGGGCAGAATTAATTTTTCCGTTCCACAGAATCATGCGCAGTTGGAAGGAAAGAGGTTGGGCACTGCGAGAGTGATGCTGTAGATAAGCGCAAAGCTTCGCGACACACCTCGTTATCAGTGAAGTCTGATGGCACGGGAAAAATAAAGACGCTTGCATCTTAAAGCAGGACAGATAGCCTCAGGCGGTCCTTTGGCATCGACTGAAGAAGGCCGGAAAGGTATAGAAGCCGAAAATAAGTTGCCCAGGAGCGGGTGCACACTCTTCGAAAACGCCAGGCTCGAAAGGAATTGGCCCAGTAAAGGAAAAACAGCCCCGAGCAAACAACGTGCAGAACAAGGCATCGCTGGCAGCAGCACAGATCCAAGATTGACCTCAGTGGACACTTACTTCAAGGGGGTGCTCCACAAACAACTTTGGAACCACCTGTCATGTGTGCCGTGCTTGTGGTTTCAAAACAGTCTGGGGTCATCGCCTGCAGTAAGTGTGAAAATTTACTCGTACAACTGTTTCACAATGAGGGCTTAAGCGCTTTCCGTGTGTGTGCCTAATAACGGACGCCATTGCGGAGAACGAGACACCCAAGTTATCCCGGACTTTTTACGTGTACCCTCCGAGGAAAGAGCAGCTGCCGCAAGTCAACGTGGTAAGTTAAAGGCCGATTGCCCCTCGAGTGCCCTCCCCCCCCACCCCCCGTGTATCCCTCATACCCTTGCGGAGGCTAATGGACAGTAGCATTGGTCAGTGCGTGGGTGTATACTCTGCGAACGCTAAAGAAGATGATGTGAGCACCCCTGTGCAGCTCAAGAGAAGGGGCCGCAAAGTCTAGTTACCGGAAGGAAGCGGTGCAAGAGTGAGCCGTCTAAGCGTTTCTGAACAAATCTACGCTATACCACTTGTACCATATCAAGGTGCCCAGAATCGGAGATGGGCAGCAGCGGGCACGTACTTCGGAAAATGTTTTCGCCAATAACGAGCCTGGGGCCGTGTGTGGTCTTTGTGATGGCACGTAGCTACAGAACATTGGGGGTTCGGCTCCGACACTGTGCTCTCACATTTATGTAGGATGCTCTCAGATTATTACGAAGTTAGAAGTCATAGCTGCTCCCTGTAGTTCAGGAAATCAGTGCAACTGTAGTCTGCCTGTTGTTTTCTTTTTTTTTCTTTGCACGCGTCATCCAATCTCCCAGACACATTTGCGGTGACGACGTGAATTCCAGAACATGCCATAAATACCAGTGTGCGCGTCAACAGTCAGATATGAAGCTGCGAATTACAGCGCACGTGACAAGAACCGGAAACGACGAAGACGGCACCTGTCTACGTCGTTTCCTGTCCTTGTATCGGTGTGCGCTGTAATTGAAAGTAACACTGAACGCCAACAAGCCCGGTATGTTGCAAATATGTGAAGAGCCGGTCTTTAAGAAAAGGCTGCGGCGTTCGAACTGCCCAAGCCACATAGTATTGGGAGATCAGATTCCGCGTCAGCAGAAGTGATATCGGTGTCAGCAGAAGTGACAGTAGAAATGATATATCAAATGAAAGGCGCGTGGGCGTATTCACTACGTGACAGAATACGGGCGTGTTCTCGAAACGTTGCGGAAAATTTCGGCTATTCAAGTTGCTGGTGGCATCTGCCGCGTTTTAACTGCAATAAAAGAAACGACAGAACAATGCGGAGACGAACGTATGTACCAAAATACATTTATTCGGAAACCGTGTTGAGTTAGTGGGTGTGGCGTTTGTGGTGGGGATGTGCTTGGATGATTTGGTTTCCCAGCTCAACATTTCTGTTTCAGAGATGAGGGTGAAGTACACAGTGAACACTAACTTTCCACACCAGTAAAACTCTTTTCAGTTGCTGTCATTGTTCTTTAGAGAAGGGACTAAGAACGCCATATGTGAAGCGAGGTGTTGTTTCTTGCATTAATATTAGGGGATGGGGTGGTGGTGTGATAAAACCCTACACTTGCAATGTTCGTGCGAAATTCATTGCCACGTACATTCCACAGAGTGGCTAGAAAATAGAGAACGTGTCTCACTTCATGTGGAACAAACCTTCAACTACATGCACTCAGTTGAACAGACAAAAGACAAATCAAACAAGAACCACACAGTGTGCCGCTTATACTTCTCCTGTGCGATGGTTGGCACAATTTACGAAATTGCGAATTATTTAGGAAAATATAAAACGCATCAAAGTACAGGTGGGTTGATAAGAAACGCGAACGCCAGACAATGCTGTCTGAGAGAAGTGCTGCTCTTTCTAACTGACAGTTCTGAAAGGTTAGGCTCTAGTGTGACTAGGCCGTTGGGTTAGATACTGGTCACGCGCGCAGATTTCGAAACTTGCTCGTAGAAGGCGCGGCAATACTCTTGGACCACACGCCCAAGTGTTCGCATTTCTTTTCCCCCAATAGAGTTGAGTATTCATAACATGGAATAAAAATCTATAATGTCACTAATTTCAGTCAACAATTGAATAGTACACTTCTTCGGAGTACACTTGTCCAGTTATTTAGCCACTGAAAAGTGCTATGAAACGTTTCAATGAAGTTGTTACTTTTCCAATCGATAACACATGCAGAACCACCTTTCTCAGAAGAACACTTTCGGTGAATTGCTCGAGCACAAACGAGAGAGAGAGAAAAAAAAAATACTGACATAGTACACACCGACAAAACAGCGATGTACAACAAGTGCTTGTTGGACAGTGTTACGTACTTTTCATTTGCTTCGAACACATAGGGGCACAATGAAAGCAGTTGTCGAGCTCTTACCAGGAGGAGAAAAATGGTGGCTTTCCCGTGGGCAGAAAATGATTCAGCCTCAGTACTAAAGGGCCGATGATACCGTGCACAGAAAAAGGAATTTGTTCAGGTAACTCACTCACTGACTTTTTTTTTTTTGCCATCAACAACTCCTAAAACATCTATGACCAACGACAGACCATCTAGGGCCGATGAATTTATCTACACTGCGCTATTTATAAAACAGTCTTCTATATAAAATCTTTGCCTCTCCAAGACGTCTGCTCCGGTAAGTAGTTTTTTTTCCTCCTTCTTCTGCAACTACAACAACTGGCAACGACAACAGCTCCACAGAAAAATACTCTGACATATAGCGCTACGTACAACATATGCATATACAACTTTCTGCATATAATTTACACAAGTCTCTCAAACAAGTTTTTTGTTGCTTTCACATTTTGCTGGCTACCGGTGCGCGCAGCGCAGAACACCGAGAACACTAGCGAAAAAGAAAAGTTCGGTAGCTTGACGTTTTTCTTTTCGCAGCTGTAGCAGCGGAACTTCTGTGGCTGACAGGTCCTTTCACATATGCCAGGGCTGCTGATGATCCTCGTCAGGCAGGCGCGGTGCGCTATTGCTGAAAATTCGACGTGTTACTTTGCGTAGGTCTGTGTGTTTGGTGCTCGTAACTTCGGTCAAAGAAAGCAAGGCGGAAGATGTAACCTTGCGTAGCACTTTAGACACCTAAAAATAGCAGCTGTTTTTCACTAAGTATGCCACTTTCGTGATTTTTATGCCACGTAGCCGCAGGAACATGGATACGTGCAGTAAAAACCTAAGGTTTGACACGGGAATTCGGAGGAACTTTGCTATTCTTGTCTGAGTAATTTATGATATTCTAAGTGATAGCGACTACTCACTAACACAAAGCACCTTTACGCTGGCGTGTATAACAAGTGTATTGAATCAATCTTCTGATGATTATGTCTGCATCAGTTTGAATGTTAGCAGGCGACTTTCACTCTGATAAAAAATATCTGTATGGTTTTATTCTACTACAGCTGATACTGAACTGTATTAGCTGATGCTTGTGCTTGTGTTTCCAAAGTTCTAGCCTGAAGTGCTCCCCCCCTCCCCCCCCCCCTGCTGCCGCATCGGTGAGATGAAGACGATAGCGACAGCATCATTGGCGACGCTTGGAAATACTGTAGGGAGTGTGCGCAGTAATCTCACTAAAGTTCGTGACTTTATTTTTCATCTATTAGCCAGCTTAAATGCTTCCATGGAAATTTGTGCTTGAACAAATGACTACGCTCCCTTGCATCACTACTATTGCTAAGAAATATTTCCTGTCCGTTTCTATTCATTTTCTAGGCATGTTTTTCAACACCTGGGCAAAACAATTCAGAAAAAGACATAGCCACGCCAAAGTTCTTATGGAGGTTGCAATTTGTCTGATCATAACATAAACAAATCTGAATGCCGAAAATTGCCTGCTTCTGTCGCACCAAGCTAAAAAGGACAGTGCTGAATGCTGTCGACAATGGCCAGGTGCGGTGGCCAAGGGCTACTATAAAAGCACTTGAACTATGCGGATAGACGTAGCAGGCACAAGAAAAAATACTCAGTGTGTTTGTTTCGCGTTCATGTTCTACGGCTACATCATTCATTGCGCAGGCTGTTTTCTTATATCTTGTGTTACATTTGAGACTGAAATACTTGCATAATATTTAGATATAAAAATAAGTAGGCGTTGACTTTCCGCACACTCTGTACACATAGGCCTGCTTCTACTGCTTTTTGATTTCTCAGTGTCTCATTTTGTGCGCCGTACTATAAAAACGAGCACGAATTATTGCATATGCGAGACTTATAGACCTACGTTCGTTTACAGTTGGTACGCGTAGACCTACGCATCGCGCACCACTGCTCCGCGCTTGTATTTGGCGTCATTACAGAACTGTCGAAGTCTAACCTTTCGCCGATGGCGTCGTTAAAAAAAAAAACAGAAATCAATTTACGACAAGATCACGTTTCTGTTACATTCAGTGTTCCGCGCTGCGGCACTTGTTTGCGGGAGGGAAATGTACGGTTGCGTGCATCATAACATGTGTATATTTCTTTTTTTTTTTCTCTTGAGCTTGTGGCAGTAGTGTAGAAAAAAGAAACCGAAACCACACATTTGCTCTGTTTCTCCGACCTTGATAGGCACGTGTAACATACGACATGAAATTGCAGTGCTCGGTGGATGTCAACACATCAGCCTTGGTAAAGTCTGCTCAAGATTTTTGGTTATCTCAAGGACATCGCAATCGTTTATGCAGCACTGGTGAGCATCACGACAGGCTGCTGCAGTATCGTCTTTTGCTTCAGATTATGCGGCTTATCGGAGGAGGATACCTATGGCAACCGTGTATCGCTTCTTCTTTACTACACAATGCGTCCGTGAAAGAAGCATTTGCATCAGTGCGTTCGAGCCCCACAACGTGTGCGTCAAGTGGTGCCAGCAGGATGTTTCCCAATTCACTGCAGCGCATGTAAATCTAAGATAGCAGCCAAAAATATGATACGCGTTCTATAGGAGAAGCACTTTTAAGGCAAGATGCGATTTCTCACTGATTTTATACGATAAGCGCCTCCTGAATTTAAGCGTGATGCATACTCGGCTTACGGAGATACAGTGGGCGCGTAAGAATGAGAATGGAACAGAGAGGCTCGAATTTTGTTAGCTACAGCGACGTGAAGCCAAAGGACGGTGGAGTAAGGGTATGCATAAAGGAACTGAATTCTTGTCCTTTTTTTTTTGTTCAGCTGGAAAAGAGGTATCGGGGAACAGAAATACGCTATCATGTAATGCCATAAATCCGCTGAGCCTCGGAACCTGTGTCTTGCCTGCGCCATTTGGTGGTTGAAAAATTCACAACTCGGCAGTAGGCTGCATGCTTGTTTTCTGCGGCACAAAACGTCAACAATGCTTGCTTCCGCGAGCTCTCGCCATGCTTTTCTTCCTGCAAGTGCACCGATTTTTCTATGCGTGATTTATGAATTCAGTCTGTTGTCCTTGCTGCGAAAAAAAAAAGAAACTTTCGACTCATGAAGATTTTTGATCGGTGGTCTGCAATTAACCAACTGTTTGCTAGTAAATCTCGCTGGCCAAGTGAATTGCTGCCATCGATTTGGTCATATACCCCTCAAGCATGATAGCTATTTAAAGTGAGACACTTAGTGCCTGAACCTGCGGCCACTGTCCGTCCTCGACCATTTTTGCTACTTTCCGAGACAAGAGGCAGAGCGCGCTGAATTTTCTCAAACCCCCAAACAAGTCACTACATAGAGAGCAGGAGCGATTCCTCCGAGCTCTACAGGTTAATACATTCCCCCACCCAACCAGAAATCACCTCATAGACCCTACACAATTCTCTCCGCAATGCCGCTTCTGCGCAGAGCCCGGGTCCCTCAGGCATATAGTAAGGGGTTGCAAAGCGGCACCATTAAATCCTCCGAACCCTTACCCCCCTAACGAGCTTTGGGAGAGAGCCTTGGCCAGCTCCGACCTCGAGGATCAGCAACGGCTGATTGCGAGGGCCCAGGACGCGGCCCGAGCTCAAGGCATTCTGGAATGAGGACGCCTCTCAAAAGCTGCATTCACCCAATAAAAATGTTTATTCTCTCTCTCTCTCTCTCTCTCTCAAAGGTCGCATCAAGCTCTCAGGCGGAGGCACCAGACCTTCATCTGAGAGATGCGGTGGTAATGCGGTGATAAAAGACGTCACTTACTTTTATAAAATAATTTCCAAAGTCATGTCTCGTCGCTATGTTACATAGTGCTTCGGTTCGTACAAATAAAATGGCGTGCAGCTTCGGGCCTTTCTGCAGTAGAAAATGCTTTGTTCAGTGCAAGCAAGTGATGCTAGTTACTTAATCACTGCTCCGATTATGTTCAGGGCCTTGCCACCACCAAACGATGCTAGAGATCCTCACCGTTAAGTTGCACACGGTTGCCTTGAGTGCACTCCTCCGAATTCTATGTTTTCTTACTAAGCGAATTTTCGCCAGCTATCGCTTCAGAACTACCCGTTCAACTTTTCGTTTGACCTCTAAAAAGCAACAGCGAGTTTTACACTACTAGGATAGCTCTTTTGTTCAGATTATGGGCGTCTGCCCATTTGCCGCATTTGAGAAGTCAACAAACTGGCGCCAACGGCATCTTAATTGCGTACCCATTTATGGAATGCAGCGGAGAAAAAGGCGATGAAGACGCTTCAACGCCGAATTCGATATGCGGCGGCGCATGCGCTTATTTTTGTGAACAAGCGAGTAACAAGTGACTTTGTATGACTTGCTCGGATACAGTGATGACTCGGCGTGTGTGTGTACATCCACCAAGGCACGAATGATCCGTGTGAGGCACGTTCGGTGGAGCAAACAACACTAATGTGTCCGCTTCTTCACTATTTCCATTCCTTCCGCTAAGACAACTTTTGTTCGTTCTTTCTTTTTCCTTTTTTTTTATCGAACCGGCATGCAGGAACGAACAGTTATACAATGAATAGGGTAACATTTAGTGCCTAGAAACATGTGCACGAAACACAGCAGCCCTGAGGCGTTCACTAGTTTGACACAGTGTCTACAAGTGTGTGCGGAAGAACTTGCATACGACACAACACTGCAATTACCGTATGAGGCCACACTTGTGCTTATGTTTAAGGGTACTCTTTCCCATTTCGCTTTGGCGCCGGTCTAAGCGAATGCCATTGACGAAACATGCGCGGTCGTCACCGCCAGATACAAAATACGTGGCCCTGTGCTCTAGAAGTATAAATCTCGTAATACCTTAACATTTTCTTAGGGGCAAGTAACCGACTAAAGGAGCTTCCCTGAAGCTTCGCGCGTCCTGTATTATAAAAGCAAGGAGAATGGCAACAGACTACTCCCTAAGTAAAACAAGGACTACGCTTTGCTTCTGTTCAGTCTTCAGGAAAACGACAGGTAGGCCCTTTCCCTTGGTCATCAGGGTGACTGAGACGACCTTGTAATTTTTTAATGAAGGGTGATATATACAAGTAGCATAAATTTCTTATTCTGTTCAACAGTACAAAAATGCCTTTACTGCCCTTAATTCTCAGTATTATACGCCAGTAACCAACGGGTGTCACATGTTCAAAAAATATTCTTCTGCAATATTACATCAGCTTTAACGAAGCCAGTTGTCTCGGCTCACTAGTGGACGCACCATTTGATCTCACTGACGCGTTCTGGCCTTCACTAAGTTGAAAGCGGTCAAAATAAGTGATGTAATATAATATGCATCTTTTTTTTTGCGTACATAGTATTTGGTCCGTGAAGTGCCCGCGGCGCACTTAGGATAGGTTACTTTTTTTTTCTTTTATAACTACGACTTTATGTTTACACCGACTCTCACTGCCTGAATATATTCTTAAGGTAAGTTCAGAAGTATGCTAGCATCTTGAACTTGGAATGGGGAGATTATAAAATAATCTAAATTGCTCTTGAACATGTGCTGGCATTCTCGTCGGCGTTAAACCTTAGCTGCACGAAACCTGCACATGAACGCGAGCCATGAAAATATCGTACGTCAGTGTACCATTAGGGAACTCTTATTTCTGTCTCTTGAGAGCGTACTTCGGTATCCGCTACGCTATGTGTGCCTAACAACACTTTTGCATACGTTACTCAGGCATGCACGTCTATACACTTATGAACAACTTGTATTACACACTCAGTGTATTCTGAACAATATTGTGCTGACGTCAAATGGTCTATATACATGACGTTTTTACATGTCACAATCAAGAAACCTGTCACCAGAAAGTGAGCGCGGACACTCCTTCTGAACTTGTTATGGTTCCCACTCCTGTCTGCACTGTTGATGATACTATAAAGCATACGCAGGTCTACCTCCGCTCTTAAATGCTGGAATGCGGCTTTCGAACAAAATAAGAAGCACAAAAAAACCGCAGAGACGTCAGCTTCTATGACGTAACCGCCGAGAAAATACATTTAGAGCACCACTGCAGGCTTTAATGCTTAGCGTAGACTGCAGAGCGGATGTCGTAATACAGTACCAAAACACAAGAAGCGCATAAAGATAGACTTCATCTGGGACAGGCGCGTCGAAGCAACGAAAAAATACCTTTTAGAGAAGGCTACCACCCTTAAAATTTAAACGTGTCTGTCCCGAACCATGTTTAACAGGAAATGCATTTGGTTTGTTGAGGCGAATTTAGGACGCCAAATTGAGGCAAACAGGTGAATTAAAAGCTGAAGCCTGCGTCAGCCAGTTGGTGCTTTTGTGGCACTTTACGGTCCATAGATGTGACAAGATAAGTTCGGACACGACAGATACATCGACCGTACTCTAATTTGAAGAATTGGTGAGCGATACTAGACTGGTCACCTGTATATTTAATTACTGCTGGGTAAACTTTATGTACTTGATGTAGTAAGTTCGAATGGGCAGAAACATACCGTTGCCTATCTCCTGACAGGCGAAATAGATATAAAAAAATCTTTATTTACTCCTGAAGTAAAGATGCCAGCTGCTATTCCTCTAACATTATCGGGGTCTTACCGATGTCGGTCTGGCTTGTACTTCGGTAGCAGTTTATCCACATGCCTCTACAAACGAAATTAGGTTCTAGTACACATAAATGTATTTTTTCGCGGTTACATTCGTGACCACATTGCTTCTTACTATTGTGCATTCCTGCCCTTGTACCTTTCAAGAAAGGTTAGCATGATTTATGGCTCATGGCACATGTCGTTTATTATAAAAAAGTAGGCAAAGTTATGCTCTTTGTTTTCTGTAGCGCGAGTGGTTCAAATCGAAGGAAAACTCATCTTTCATGAATATCGACAATAGATGAAAGAGGGTACATATACGACGGTGGTTTCCTTCTTACCATCAGAGAGCCAAAAAGAACAGAAGGAAAGTTTTCTAATTTTGTCATCCTTATAAGGGCAACAAGAAGCATGAATTGTTTCGGGCTTTTCCTTTCTCGCGCAGACAATTTCGCCGGTCGGAAACTCCGACACCAAATCAGGATCCGGCACTTCACGACGAACATTGCACGTGCGTCGTCTGCGAAGCGGTCGAGTACCGGCAGTATCCGCAGGATTAGTGCTATCGGTGAGTGGTTTGCGGGGGCGTTATCTCCGGTACCCGGTGAGCTTCTGGCTGAGCAGGTACCGGTCTCTGCGGCCATCGACAGCCTCTATGTATGACCGGCGTACGCGAAACATGCCGGTGTCGGCCTGGTAGAGCAGGGTGTCTAGAATCTCCTCATGGCTGATTGTCTTTGTTGGGAGGACCACCTAAAGGAAATAAAAAAGAAAAACGTCGAGGAAAGAAAAGCGTTGGAAAACGATGAAGTCGAACTCGAAGATGCATGTTCAAAGTACTCCCACTGCATTCGCAGCGGGAGTACTTTGAACATGCATCTTCGCGTTCGAAGAAGCGCAAGTTTCGTCTGCTAGGCTCTTTCAACCAGCATGACACAGCTCCTGGCACGATTAACTGAGTGCGAGCTCTCAGAGATAACGGCTTTCAGTGAACTTGCTGCGCATGCGCCACTCTTGCTGATCTCGTCGCTTCGAGCGGTTCGAAGGCACTGATGGTTCGGCCAGTCGCCGCTCGCGCATTACCGCTAAAGAATCGGTCGACTGTACATGTGATCATTTATTGTTCTTGATGAGTACATTGCTTTGTAAAAGTTACTGTTACTTTGCTTTTTTCACTCCATAATTGTGCAAAACCTTGAGGGTATGGCAGATAAATGAGAGGCAATGTTGCAATAGTGCCCGAGAAGACTTTTTCCATCTGATTGCTGTAGTGCTTCATCGACTGGTACCCGCACTATAAGGTGTCCCAGTTATCGTTAGCTAAGTTGTGCAAATAATTTTTTAGAAAATACGGTGCAAGATACAATTTTAAGACCTACGGGGTTCTGTCGTCAGGCCGCTGACTACCGTACACCGTAAGTTTGAAATGTGTATCTTGCGGCTTGTTTTTTAAAGCATTTTTCAAACAGCTTGACTGACGTTTACTGCGACGCACGGCATATATTGGCGCAGCTCCAGAGGTTAGCGTGCTCGCACTGACAGCTTCAAAGTTACACTCAGGAGAATATGGAAGCACAGCGATAGACTTTTATTGATCGAATATTGCTCGCGCTTGGGCTTCAATTTCTGGCGACGCTACCAGAACAGCTAAGTTCCAAGAATACATTAACTAAACAAGAATGAAAACTTTGTGAGTTGGACCATGTTCCCGATGCAGCAGCCAAAAAAGAATGTACTATTAACTAAAACAAGACGAACAACACACCTACGACACAAGATGGCACATTTATGCGCGATTTTAGACAGTACACATCGCACGCACGGAGACACAACTGCCTTAACTCTGCACATCTGTCGAACTGTGTAGTGTGTAAGCATTTTGTAAACTGTGGCACAAACAAACAAACAAGCAAACAAACAAACAAGCAAGCAAGCAAACAAACATACAAACACCTATATTTTTACTTTTTGACTTTGTTGCTGGCCTTGCCAGATATGATACGATGTAATATATATGAATATATGATATCTGATTATCAAGCTTATTAAGCGCGTCGTTTTTCCTCTGCCTGCACTTTAGGTTTGCTACAGAGTTTAATCTGACTTTTCGTACACACCAAGGCTGATGAATGAACTGACAGGTTTACGCGCTATCGGCGTAGAGCTCCACACATGGATTGAGTTCGCCTTGCATTCAAATATTTCTTTGGTTCAAAGATCAAGTGACTAAGGGTGAAAATCGGCACAGAAAAACCCATGTAAAATGTAGCTTCGTAAGCTTTCATGCCACAAAATAAGTGAACATTGTGCTTGACCTAGTTATTACAGTCATGTTGTGGCAAGCTATGCCTTCCTCCCTGTTCTTCCTTGAAATCGTAATTTC
Organism: Dermacentor variabilis; assembly: GCF_050947875.1. Classification (NCBI taxonomy): domain Eukaryota; kingdom Metazoa; phylum Arthropoda; class Arachnida; order Ixodida; family Ixodidae; genus Dermacentor; species Dermacentor variabilis. The sequence continues at coordinate 81,702,630 of NC_134572.1, forward strand.
AAATTATTTGCTCATTAACGAAATAAACTAGTGAAAACATTTGATACTTACATTTAATACTTACTTTTATCAACTCTTGTGGTGGTATGAGGTAAAGCTTCAAGTCTCTAGTTAGTCGGTTCATGGTGCACTGAAGTTCTCTGGGGTCTGGAAAATATGAAAATAATAAATATTTATTAATTTAGCTCACAAAGGGTTCGTCAAGGCACGCTCAAAGTGTGCTACACGAGGGTTTTTGCGTTTCACTCTCATAGGAGTGGGGTCGACGTGGCTGGGAATCGCACCCCGCGACCTGATTTTCAGCAACAGAAAACCGTGTCCACTGAGTCGCCGCTGTGGATAGCGTTATAAATAATAATTGCCCATGAAAATTATGGGGTTTACAGCATTATTGTGGTACAAACTCACACATTAAAGGTTTCACAGTAGAGATTTGGACGAAATGTCGTCTGGTCACGTAAAATCATCATTAGAAAAGAAGGTTACCGACCACAGCAAAAAAAAAAAAAAAAAAAAAACAAGTGAAAGCGTTAGTTTGTGTTAGCTATGGTGAGTGACCTTCGTTCTTAACCCTAAAGGTATGTCACACCGTCAAGAGTACCACGACCGTTTTAATTCCGGCGTGCGCACCTGGTCGGTTGATGGTCTTCACATGGTGCGTGGCCCAACTAAGCATGACTTCGAACTTCGTGACTTCGGGTATGTTGAGCTCGCGGCCGATGATGGTCTGGAACATGGACTCGGAGAGCTCGAGGAAGTCTTGGCCCGCGAACAGCGCCGACGCGCGCGTGTCCACGAACTGCAGTATCATGTTGACCAGCTCGGTCGCCGACGTGTAGCGCCAGTAGTAGTTCTCCAGCACGTTCAGCATGCCGCAGACCACCGAGAGTCTCAGGTGCTGCTTGGCGTGGTGGAAGCAGGCCTGCATCAACTCCGGCAGGTCGTAGTGCTCGGCGGCGCAGATCAGGCCGGGAATGGACTCGCAGCTGAGCGGGCATGTGCCGCAGTGGAGGTAGTCCACCAGCAGTTGGAACGTGTCGCTGTCGAACTCGATGATGTTGAACTGCGCTCATGGTGGAAGGAAAGAAAAAAAAACAACGGAAAACGAACACGCCCGTAAGAACTCTTGTCCTGCATTTCTTTTTCTTTCTGGTCTGTCACTCGGCGCGTACTTTTTATTTCGGAAGGACAGCACTGTGTCCACACTCCGAGCAGCGCGGCCGTCACTTGACACTTTGTGCATATATGTCCTAACGTTGTTAGAAAAGCTCCCAGCGATGGGGACGACGGAAAAAAAAAGAAGGAAAAAAAAAGCGAGGAAAGGATTTGGCGGGACGTAATTATCGCGAAATATTTTGGTCACACTTTCGTCAGCGGAAAAAAGAAAATTCAAACGCCCACGTCGTGTTTCGACAGCGACAGAGCAAACGGAGCATAGCTCAGCCGCGTAAAAGCCGGCGGAAAGCAAACAGAGAAGGGGTTCTTACCTCGTGTTGACACAGCTTGGTCCTGTCCACCTTGTGAGCGTCCGCGCAAACGCTCAGCGTTACTGTGGTCCCCGCCATCGCAGTATTTTTCTCTTTCTCCTTCTCTTTGCCTGGAATAAGAAGAGCAGCTCTCAAAGGGACACGCCCGGTCGCGCCGTCTAACACTCGCGCGCCGCGTCGTCACCACGTACGCGCGGCAGTTATTTCCCCACCCGCACGTATGTGCTCGAGAACTCGCGAGCCTTTTTGTAGCAGAGCAAACTGAGCGAACTCGTTACGTGACGCAGTTAGCAGTCTTTCGTAACGATATCGTTAGAAGTTAGGCATATGCAAGCTTGTACGTGCCGCAATTAAAACTCGAAAAAGCAAAGCCTTGCAATAAATTATGTACCCTTGTCTCATTCTTCACGAGATATTTGCAACGTTAAGAATTTCTAGATGCTTACATGTGTCTGATTATGTGCGATTCCACCACGCCTTGGACACATGATGTATTTTATAATTACTGTCAAATCTGACTTATAACATTTTTCTGAAGTTGTCGCGAGACTCAGATACCGCAGCAATATAAACGAACAAGAAGACCTAATATTTCATTATCCTGCATTTCTGAAGATATGTACACCGCCTTTGAAGGTTTTTGCAGCGACCATTTAGTTGTGGCCTCCGGTGCAGAACTGGCAAGAAAAACTAACAAGTACGTTAGTTGTCTAGCGTGCCAGCAAAAGCATGCATAAAGCATGAAACTCTTCCTAAATCTGAAATAATCGGACAAGACTCTCGCGGTTATTGCCATTGGAGGTACGTTTACTAAGCTCAAACGGATTCAGCAGCAGTAGCACATGCTGCAATGCGAAGCAAATTGGCCGCTAATTGCGTTAAATTACCAGTTCTTCACCGCGAAGCAAGCAGTGCCAAGGGTACGGTTTCACTGACCTACCCTACCCGTTTCTCTCTTTCTCGATACAGTGAGAGTATGATAAAAAAAATTAACCATGACTCCAGTATCTCACCGCGGTCGTCGGGAAACGAAATTGTGGGCAGTGCTGGAAGAGCTGTGCCGACTAGCGACTTATTTCGCAGCATGACACACTGTTTGCTCTAAGTAAGTAGTCTATGCATACAAGTGTGCAACCTTGCCCAGATCTCCGCCATCACGTGGTCTGTAAGAAAAACATCAATTTCGCGCCCATATTCAGTTAAGTTGCAATTTTGTAGTTTTTTGGAAAAGCTTTAATGCGAAAGCATTAGGTGCCCATTTGAGCGAAAATCCGTCAATCGGCGTGACCAACAGGAAGTGCCAAGAATGGCCGACGGCGCAAAGAGTAAAAATAGCTCAAGAAATACTCGAATTGACCTTAAATTTCTCAGGCAAGTTTCTATAAACAAAGTAAATAATGGCGTTGAAATAAAAATTTGGTAAATTTCTGTCTGGGTGGAATTGAACCTGGGCGTCCGCGGTGGGAGACGAGCACGCTTCCCTGAAGCATCGGGGGCTCAACGGTTCTGGTTGACTAAAGGTGTCCCCAGGGCGTGCGTCATTGCACACGTCACCTCGCAGCCATCTGGCTGACTGAAGGTGTGGCCTAGTGCGTGCGTCATTGGGCACGTGACGGCCCTTCACGTGCCTAATCAGCCAAAGGGGAGGACGTGGCGCCACGTCAGGAATGTATAACGTGAGCGCGTTCCTGGCGTTCCGAGGTCCACAAACGGTATAATGCTTTCGCATTCACAAACATGAGCAGTCTTAAGTGTTCCTGCCGGAGTTATTTTTTTCGAAGACACTGACGAATGCACCAACAAATTTTAACCCTCGTATTTAACAGAATGGGCGGATAATCAGGGTACGCTTTGGCGCCAAGGAGCGATTCCCCGCAATAGGCAATATTGTTTTGCATTTGAAAGGTACGGCTCCACGTTTCGACGTATATGGGCATGGAGGGGCCTTTCATGCTTTAAGTATAAAAAGTGCAGATGTGTCTGGTGACGCTACAGAACTACGCAGGCAACTACGTCGCAGTGCCCTGTGGGTCATACATGAAACGTAGGAGAGGTTGAAGTGCAGGAAGGTGCTCCACCGAGGTCCTCGACATCGCGCCGATGTATTTATGGCGTTTCGAAGACGCTGTTGTAGCGGAGAGGTTTTCCCGGCATTGACGCCGGCGTAGTAGAAGAATGAATATTGCATGCACCGCACCATGTCAGCTCTCATCGTGAGATCTGTCCTGCTCAAGTAGTTTTTTATGTTTGTGGCTTAGTAGGCATTGGCCTGCCGTAGTCATATAGGGGTCGCTTGTAAGATCACCATTGAGTTGCACCGGTATTGAGTTGCCCCGCCATGGGATCCAAATCTGCCGATCAGCTGTGCATGAAATCAGCGATTCTGATCAAGTTCTTGTGTATGCCGTGGGTCACTATAATTGGTTTCACTCTGTGAACTTTGCAGACTTGAACTTGAATCTTTCTTTTGTCTTGCGTACTTTGGTATTCCGCGAAGTACAAACTATAGGCACTGCAATTTTACCTGCTCATACTAACATTACATTGTCTTGGGTGCGAACAGGCACTACAATGCTGCAAGCTTACTCTTTCTATTGTGTGTGTGAACGTGGTAGTTGACAAACCATGGACTTGTGTGCAGGGTCAAACTCTTCCTAAGGACCTTTGTAAGAGCATGCTGAAGAAAGATCGAAAATCGCTAAATGTAAATCGTAATGTTTAGAAAGCCAACATTCCGTTAAACGATGTACCTGGTAAATGTGGACTGAATACAGAAGATCCACGCAGAAGCTCCTCTGGTAGTTGTCCAATTATGCGTAAGCATTGCGTCACTTGATCATCTAGATTCAGTCCGGTGTCATTATCAATGTTCTGAAACTTGATCCGAACAGTATAAACGGATTTAGAAAAGCCTATTCAACAGTTACACAACTTTTCACGGTAATCCATTCACTCGCCTCATGCCTTGATAAAAATGGTCAAATTGATGCTGTATTTCTTGATTTTAGCAAAGCTTTCGATACAGTTCCACATGACAAACTAATACTAAAACTTGGTCATCTTGAGCTTCCAGAAATACTGATCGCATGGACAACAAACTATCTAACAAATCGCTGCCAGTTCGTGGCAATTAATAAGCAACAGTCTGACTGTCTTCCGGTGAACTCAGGAGTTCCTCAAGGAAGCGTCCTGGGACCACCCCTCTTCTTATTTGCGTAAATGATATTACTACTGCAATTCATTCAAGTGTGAAAATTAGGTTGTTTGCGGACGACTATGTGCTTTTTAGAGAAATCACTTCAACAAATGATCAAATTAATCTAAATACTTCTCCTGTTGGGGCATTATTGATTGCATCAAAATGTGGGGAATGCGGCTTAACGCTGAAAAGAAACAAAATATAAGTATTTGGGTGTCACAATTACTAACAATTTATCATTGAATTTACACATTGATAATATTTGTTCTTCAGCCTTGCCTAAATTATATTTTTTGCGGCATAAGCTTAAGCATTCCCCACCTAACGTAAAACTGCTTCCTTATTATTCATTAATTAGACCGAAACTTGAATATGCATGTGTTGTTTGGGAACCGTTTACTAAACAAAATATTAAATGTCTTTAAAGGGTACAGAAGAAAGCTACGTGATACTTATATTCAAAATTCTCTTGATATGACTCCCCCTCGCAAATAATGCGTGATAATGGCATCAAAATCCTTGCGCAGCGAAGGGAAAACTTAGGAATTCGATTTATTTGCATGATTTTTAATGGAGAGTTATGAATTAATCATGCATCCTATCTGTCTAGTTCAACGTCTAGGCTTACTCGACACTATCATCCGAATTCATTAACAACTTATTTTGCACGGACGGATGTATCCAAGTATTCTTTTTTTTCCCGAACTATAACAGACTGGAGTAACTCGTTGCCTGTTTCAATTGATTGATGCATTGTATTACTGTTGTGTCTTACCACCCTGCTTGATTGATTGATGAATTGTATTATTGTTGCGTTTTACCACCCTGATTGGACCTGAACTATGTCTGCAGTATGAAATAAATAAATAAAATAAATAAAATATCAACAATTATCGATTGTTATCAACCTTATCGGACTCGGTAAGAGCCTTAGCAACCCTTATCGGTCAGTATCAACCATTATCTGTCCTTATCGGCCTTATGAGATATGACCTGATTATTATGAACTGATATCGGTCCTTACCAACCTTCATCGGTGCTTATTAACATTGTCAGAATTGATTCCACCATTATAAGAGACTTGTCGCTCTTTAGCACGTTATCCATCCGCATCGAACCATTATCAACCGTGATGAGACGCACATAACCCCTCAACACTCCTTATCATCGTTATCAGCTCACTGACTACTTACCTATGTGTGTTGCGCGACGTGAAGAGCATGAACCCTCAGAGATCGATTGCATTTCGGTCAGTGAAGGAATGCCCCAACGGCAGCTGCATCTCGCAACCGTAGAAACGCATCGGGGATGTGACGTGTTTGGCATTACGATTTCGCTAAATTGATGTCCTTGTGATGTCTACGATGCGTAGACATCACGACAATCGAGCCTCCACAGAAACTGTACTCCTTTGAAATTTGTTTTCTACCGCCGGTACAACGCATTCATATGGTTCAGATATATTAACCTTCTGCAAGCATGGGTGTTTAGCCCAGTGGGTAGGACACTCAGCTTCTGAGCGCGGGTCGTAACTTTGAAACTAACACCGCCAAAGTTCTTCCTTCCTAACTTGTTTTGTTTTATAGATTTATTCCTTTAGAGCGATTGGTTTTACATGACGGATGGAGGGACGGGCTTTCTCCTTGGGTAAGCATAGAAATGCTCACGCATTTGGAATTCCAAGCTATATCTTGATGAAAACGAATTGAATTGGCGCTGCACTCCAGTATGTGTCAAGACGAAGCGGTTGCGAAGGCTGCATTCGTGAGTAATACTGAACCGTGAATGTTACGTACATATTTTGCTTAAGCAACGCGATTTCACCAATGTTGAACGAAAGCGTTTTCAGTAAGCACGACGACTTCTTGCCATAGATATAGATGAGCGTTTTCTACAGTGGAACTGTTAGAACCTCACTGGGTTTCTCTTGAAATCCGCAGCTTCGGCAAGTTGAGGAAGAGAGAGTTTAGAGGGAGTGAAAGACGAGTATATAAATTGCATCGCACAGCATAGCGACGCGGTGAGGGAGGGTGTAGCCTAGCGGGGGAGAAGGAGCGGCGCGGCAGGGACACAGATGGTGGGACGTCATTGCTCTCTGATAAAAACCCACGCGCTCGCTTCGGTGGTTCTCTTTCTCACAGTGGAAAAAAAAATTGTCTGGCTCTGCTATCGCAAACACCAGAGACCAGAGGAACTGGGCGAAGCCAGGCAAAAGTTAGACAAGTGTGCGGTTTGGCACTGCTTTACTGACCTTCCCCCAACTCCGCTGGTGTCTGGTGTTTGCGATAGCAGAGCCATGCATAATTTTTCGATAAGGTTGTTCTTCATGACAACGAATTTATCATCACACAAGAAGAACGAATTCAGTAAGTAGCGAACTACATCGCAGCATAAGCGGCATTTCTGGTAAAATGCAAACCTGTTTCTTATACGCAATTTGTCCTACACGTCATGGCCTGCTCGCAATCGCAAAACGCGCCCAAGTTAACAGACCATGCTTTATACGTTGCCTACTTGGCTGCTGTAACGCTACGTGAGTTTCTTTTTCGACTTCGGTCTCATTTTTTCATGACAATACAAAAGAAATACAAGAGGAGAAGGCAAATATTTCCTGACAGAGCTTCTTCGTGAGTACTTGCATAATATAACTGTAACGCGTGAAATGCAGTACATAACCGTACGTAGTTCATGTTACGAAAAAACTATATAATCGCTCTTAATACGCTGCGCTTTGAAGCTCTTAGAAAGCTTTATAAAGGCCAATGTATGTTGGCGAGCCTATGGTGCGATATATTTTACTGCTCATCAAATATGTTCGCGTGTGTGATTATCAAGTTGCTGTCACGAAGAACATCCTTATTCAAAAAGCCCCCATATACCATATCCAATAATCCTATATGTACATATAAAGATCCCACATAAGAGACCTGCACGCTTCCATATATTATATAGGAGATGTGCCATGGGAACATACGGGGTTTTATGAGATCCCTGTGTGTTCATATATTGCATATTAGGCCCATGTTATCTTTTTCAATGGAGTGTTCTAAATGATATATTGAACAGACTGTTTTTCTCTAGACCGTTTTATCGGCGAGGAGGAACGTAGCCTCGAAGCAGCGTGCCCCGCCACTCTTCTCCTTGGATTAGTATGTGCGGATCGCTGTTTCTCCTAGCGCCCGCCTGGAAGTGTAGCCTGGAAGTGTCACTGCGAATTAGTGCGGTTATAACGTGTTCCGTCTGGGATTGCTGCCATGTCAAACGACTCAAGGTCAACCTGCTACCACTAAGCTGTATTTCGCTGCGAACATACCTTTCGGAAGCGAAATTGAAGTGCATCTTCAGAAGCGTCGATTCCGTGCCCTCCACCGCTGCGTTTGCAGGCAAGCATCGGATTTAGGTTGTCGGCATAAAGAAAGGACTTGAGGCCATCAGCTTCGTCGCGTGTTTTTTTTTTTTTCAGAAAATGTGTCTTTCAGTGAGCGCACGGCTACCAACTCTGCACCCATGATCAGACTGGGATATGAACGAAAGGTGCGTATTTCGAATCGGTCAACTACTGCGAATGGAGGAAGTCAACTATTTCTTCATGCAGGAACATTAAAGTTAGTCTGTTGAATTTTGTTCAAATATCCTGCTTGGCAGCCAATATTCTGGGGGAAGTTGATCGGGGATGATATATAAGAGCAGCACGTGTCGATAACGAAAATGAAGGTGTGTTTTTTTCGATCTTTAACCAGACCCATGATTAGCGTGTGCCGGCCGCCCCTAGTTCACATGGGCACACCCGTGCTTCCCGATTTCACGGGCAAGCTGTCTGGCCGACACGGCGCCTCGCGCGTAGTATTACTTCAGAAAAAAATGGTGTTGCAGAGTGTAGTTGTTCATTTCTCAGTTTTCTCAAGTCGGCGAGATGACCTTTCGCAGGCACCACTCGATACCCTAGAGTGCGCGTAATAATTCAACGCGTCGCGTACGTTTGGTTGATCCTGGCATATTCGCGGTTACTTTCATCAGGCCGTTTCATCCATGCTCGGATGGTCGGACCATGGTCGGACAATCTTAAATTTCTTTATTTTGTAAAGCATGACGCCCGGGAACCAGGTAAAGAAAGCTTTGCCAATTATACCACGAGCATTTTTAGGAGTATGAAAGCAGCAAAACGTTTTTCCTCGGAGCTTCACCAGTTACTCGGATGTACACTGGTGTGGCACACCGCATGTGACATGCAGACACCTCTGATTGTTTGCATTTGAGTGATACCGTCACAGAGTTCAAGGGTAGACATACATTAATAGCACGTTCCACGGATATTACGCATCGAAAATGTTCAGACTTGACTCGCTTCCTATTTCTATCGCGGGCAGAGCTGTGGCAGTGCCTCTAGGCCTAATGTCATTCGATATTGCAGCTGTATCGAAGCTGAAAGCTTAGTAATGACGCGCTAAGAAGTTTCCCAACAGCAAAAACTTGTTGAGACCGTCCAGAATAACGCAAAAACTTGCCACTCGTCGTAAGAGCAGGTTCGGCGCGCACCCTCCAGTGCGATCCTACATATCAGCATGGCGCTGGACCATAGACGGCACTGTGATCGCAAAATGGCACCGCCCTCAATAAAACGGTCTATATGTAATCACCATATGTTTGCACCGGATAATTGGGTATGCGACAAATCTTTTTGTTGGAATAGAAAGGCTCTTTTCACGAAATCAAGACATATATGTAGCAGAGCAAGAAGAAAGTGTCGAAATTGTAAAATTATTGATTCACAGCCTAATTTCACTTACACATGCGAAATAAGTGACCACAAATAAGAATTCGTGCAAGTCAAGCACGGCTCATCGGCCGGTTCAAGCTCCAGACGCTACGCCATGTATTCCTCCAACCAACCAAACAGCCGAAGGACAACCCCATTCGAACCTTTTAAGCAGATGAGACGGGTTGGTCATCGACGGCGCCCTATTTTACGACGCAGCCTCACCCTCGGCAACAAACCGATACCATACTGAAGCGCATAAGGTCGTCAGGCGACGTTTTGCGCAATCAGCTTGGTGGCAGGAAGTCTGCTCCTCCCACTATCATGACACAGAAACAGCCGCGTCGTTATGAAAACCCACCTTTGCGGAACGTCAAGATTGAACGACGCCTCAACGCCAAGGCATGATGGAACGCTGAACCACCAGCCACGCCCGGTTCTCGAAGTTGTTTATTGTCGAGTCACGCCTGCTACGTCCTCCCATGTCAATAGTTTGGGCCTGCCTGGTTCGCTAGACGTGCCCAGCAATAACTTTGTGCACCATATGAAGCACCACTGTTAACGCTACAAGCGTGCGTCCAATTGATTTTACCCGCGTTGTCTGCTACACCTGGTTTGTTGCCGCGTATTTCGTCGCTGTCCTTCTGAGGACGCACGCTGATATATTGTATTGAAACCAACAAAAGTGAGTTTTGTAGAATCTGCCATAAAATAAGAGTCGACAGATGCTCATCACGTAAGAAATACCGAGTGTTAAAGTAAGTAAATCGGACAAAGTCACTGTAAATTAAGTCTCAAAGAGTCTATGAGTATTTTACAGAGAACCCCTGACGTGCCCAACGGTCCTTTTGTCGGCTGTCTGCATGCAGGAGCTTTTAGAGCTTGCTTTCACTCACGGTGCGTGCGCGCGTGGACACGAAGTTTCACATGTTTAGCGTTCAGAGGAACAGCGTTAAATTCGTACTTATGCAAATAAAAGAAAAGAATTGTGCCATTAGTTTTCGCGATCAACCAGTCTACTAGAGGGCTTTTAGAATAACTGTACTTAGGCGTGTGCGCAGTGTGTAGAGTGTGCTTCACTATTAAAAGATACACATGAGTGCATAGCTCGCGGGATTTTTTTTTTCCATCTGACAGGTGTGGAAATTCCGGGCGTTGCTTCAGCCGACTTGTGGACGGTGGCGCAGGCATCTTTTACGCCCCTAAGCAACGCGTTGAGAGGGCCTCAGCCAGCACTCGCAATTGCCTCGCGCGTTGGCATGTTTAACAATAGACCGTACCGTGCATTGACCCTGCTGTAAACTGATAACGTCGCTAGTTTTCGCCCACCAATTGACTTAACCCTAAGAAATCAATCGCACGAATATTGCATATTTGTTCCGATCGGGTCCCACGTAAAGATGCACCCGTATTTGTGCGCTGTCTCCATGTTTCCTCACGCAGCCTGAACCGCAGCGATTGCGCGAGGGATATTTAGTTTTATTCATTGATTTCATGAGTGTTGTATATGTACCATCAAAATTGCTTTATAATATACTTTTTTTTTAGAAGAACATAAATTTTTTGTCGTTAATGTCTAGCCTAACTTTAGGTGGATGACATGCAAGAGTTGGCAGACACAAGAATTTAGTTACTGTCAAGCCTACGAGACGCTGTGTACAGAATATCTAAAGTGTTGAATTTTCAAGTGTGTGGGAAAAGGCTGCTAAAAGCTATAGAGAGCGACGTTGGTGCGGAAGCTGAGGAGAACGAAGGGTGCAGTGAAATGCCTTGGGAAAGAAAGAGCTCGGAACTAAAAAGAAGAGAAGCAGCAACTCAAGGAAAGAAATGGAGAAGGGTCGCGAGGTGAGAGAAAGAGAGAGCGAGTGTCTACAGAAGAGCGCCGTGTGCGGGCATATGGAGACAGAGAATGAGAGAGTAATTGGGCCTTGGCACTTACAATTGCACTCACTCTGCCAGCGCTTGAGGCCCCCGATATCATCAGGTATTAAAGGGTCCTTACTGCTGCTGCGGGAACTCCAGCCCGTCCAGTTTCCGAGGCGGGAGAAGGCGCGAATCATCATCGGGCTGGACGGAGCGCTCTTGTTGCGCGGGCTCTCGTGGATGTCCGGCACCTGCGGCGGCCAAGTAACGCGCGTCGCTGTGACGCCGTCGGGGAGCGTCGCCCGTCCTTGGGACACTGTACACGTGACCGAACGTCGAGGCGTGCGGAGCTGACTCGGTTCGGTGCATCATTAGACGGAAGGAAATCTAGCAGTATATACAGTACGGGGACGCATCAGAAGACGACAGGGATGCTGGAATTATCGAGTGAACGAAAACATTTTCCTGTCCATGTAGACAACAAATTCGTGCAGAGAAAAGGTAGAGGCACACTTCGTGAGTGGTATCGTGTGTGGAGAGGTTACATGCCATGGTATCTCCCTTTTCTTTTTCGAACTGGCGGTTTGCATGCGCATGTACGTGCGTGTGTATGCGTGTCTGGGCATACTCAAACGGTGGGAGGCCTTATTGACTGTTCCATATTTATTCGGTAGTCTCGTACTTTTCTTGCAATCTTTGGCATGCCGCGTCAATAGGCGGACACAATGCAGACTGAGGTTAACGCATGCAAGATGCATTGTCCGTACGAAAGGAAGTTCATCCTGTCAATGTAAGGAAGATTCCACAGAGAAAGTCTTTTTAGGTTCCTTGGCTTTGTTCTCACGATTGCGACAACTGTGCGGAGTGTTTGTTCAGGTTGAAAGATGGGGAAACGTGCCTTCTGAGGAAGGGAGAGTGCGAATGGTTTTGACTCACCTGAAGATAGTTGCTCGACTTTGGGCCAGATGGACTGACCACCTTGGAAGGGGTGTCAGCCGTTCCGGTCACGCCAAGGCCAAAGCCCGTACTGAATCCGTACAGCATCTCCAGAAACACGCTGGAAAAATTATGGGCCGCGTTGTACAGCCACGCACCCATTCGAGCAAAATGAAAGAGAACTAGATTGCTTTCGAGAGGCCGGAGGGGCTAAACACACATGCCCAGCAAAAGTGTTCAATGAGGCTAAAAGACCAATCAATAAATCAATCAATCAATCACAATGGAATCAGCGTAGCAAGAAAACTTAGAGCGCAGGAAAGACACTGGACGAAGAACAGGAACACACCCCACACGTGCTCACTCACAACTGATCTTTACTAAGTGCGTATGGGAAACACCTACATATCAAAGATGGATGTATCGCTCATGTCCAAACGACGGAAAGCAAACATACATCCAAGGCACTCGTTCAACATCGATTACTTAAATCGAATTCCCTCTCACGCAGTGATAACGAAGGTTGGCTTGCGCACAGTGCGGGGTTCTTAATAACATGATAGGCTTCCCAGATTTATAGTGCGTTGGGGTGACGGAACAAATGAGCGTGTTTTCTAAGAGGGGTTTGCGATGGCATGATCGGCAGTGTGTTGTCGAACGCGCGCGGTGTGTGTTCCTGATCTTTGCCCGGTGTGTTTCTTGCACTCTAAGTTTTATAATAAAGATATATACGGTTTCGTCAGTGCATTGTGGTTCATGACACGTCGGCAATGCAATGAGCATCTGTGACGAATAACGCTTTCGCTCATTGCGAAAATCTCTAATCTCCTGGCGTTGCAGCGCAAGTGGATTGCAAGTTGTACATTAGACATAGCTTACCGACTGCGGACTCCCAAGATGGCTCTGACGGCGTACACCTTCGTCTTGTCTTTACCTGCGAGGCATTGCGTGACGAGACTTCAATTAGCATTGGACAATTTGACGGCTTTCGTGGACTAACATAATGGGCAAGAACTAAAAAAAAAGAACTGGCAAAATATTTTTTGAGCGGTTGCTCTTGCAGGACGAGTTGAGAACACGAAAAATTTTATTTTATCGTCATCAATTACGCGATTTGTTTCGCATGTGTCACGCCGCCGTATCAGAAAAGGGCGAAATGTCCGCGCAGGATGTTTCGCGACTCTTTTCCTCTCTCCGATTCGCGCGGTAAAAGAATATTGCGGTGACAGAGATTTGAGCTTTGGAAGCTTAACTGGTATGCTTCACGAAAACGCCTATGTTTGGCGGTTACGTAAGATTTCGATCCCTTAATTGTTCCGCGAAATCAGGATGAGGTGACGGGACTTCTACAGCGGTTCTGCTACAGTTTGTTGGCACCGCCTCATGCAGCATGCAGATAAATGTATAGCTTTTGCTGGGGGAGCAGTTGGAGAGGTTAAAAGCTGTGAAAGTGCGATTTATGCACACTTGCAAAAGCGTGATATTGTCACAAAGTATTCTCGTTTTGTAGAGGTAATGACAGCGTGCAGAATGCTATATTACCCCAGTATCATGTCACCCTACCTCGCGTGAACAGCTGCTGAAATGAAATAACTTGATTTAGCTTTGGGAGTAATGGAAATTGATCCTGAAATGCATATAGAGAAACAATGGTCTGAGCAAGTGTATTCAGAATGCGATGGTTTGGTCGATCGAAGTTTGCCAGCTTCCGCTGGCCCTGTGCCTGATCACTTTTGTAGATGGCGTCGCACTTTTTTTTCCAGAGCTGTCTCAAAAACCAGCACACATTCTATAAAGGTTCCCCGAAGGCCAGGCGATAAACAGTATTCTAGCAGCCATCGTCATGTTACTCGGCCGTCTTTTATACATGGCACGCTCCGGCGCGTCTGTCTCATGCCTCGTGCTGCGAGCTGCGAGATTAGAAGAAAAAGGGAAGAAAAATAAAAAAGAGAGCTTCTTCTGCTCTTGCTATCGGTTAGGACGGTTTACAGGTCTTTCGCTTGCCGACTCGCTCATTGTTGTAGTGAACATAACCACGGTCCCTATGACTTGGCGACCCGAACGTGATTGTACAGCGAGCACGACATCATGGACGAGGTCACGAATGAAGCGCCGACGACCAGCGCCGAGGACCTCACCACGGTGCGGATTCACCTACCGTCCTTTTGGCCACAAAATCCTGCAGCCTTGTTTACTCAGGAAGATGCCGTCTTCGACCTTCGGCGCATTAACTCGCAGTGCGCGAGGTACCTCCACGCTGTCTCGGCACTTCCTGTAGAGGTGCTCGAGGAGTTCCAAGACGTTGTGGACGCGCCCCACGACACCGCCCACTATGATCACTCCAAAACGATGCTGCTGCAATGCAAGTCCGTGACTGGGCGCAGGGGCTTCCAGCAGTTTCTCAATGAAGAGGTGCTCGACGACGTGTCGACTGTCGGCCCTTCTGTTTCATATGCGGCGGCTCCTCAGTGACTGTAGGCTGGACGCAAACAGCCCTCTGCTGCATGAACTGTTCCTTCAGTGCTTGCCGCAGAATCTCGTGGTCGCCTTGGCTGCCCCTTCAGAAGACACATACCTCAACAATGTTGCAGAGCTGGCCGACCGCGTCGCTGGTTATTCAGCAAAAGGTACTGTAGCAACAACAACCGTTCCACTGTCGCATCTCGAAGATCGGCAGTCTCGCCTTGAGCAAATGATAGGCGAACTTGCTGAGATCATTACTGCACTACGATCATCGCTCCACCGTCATCGGTGCGACCGGGATTGCTGTTCCAGATTCCCTTCTCGGTCCAGCTCCCTCTCTGGCCTTCATCTCGGCGCATATTGCTCGTAACTTGAAAGAGTCTGAAGACAAGCTCATCGGTATGCTTCCATGGTATAAAAAGAGCGCTAAAACCATGGACAGAAGGAAGAACACAGGACAGCGCTCGTCCTGTGTACGCCTTTCTGTCCGTGTTTTGAGCGCTGTTTTTCTACCATGGATACTGTTGGTATCACAAAAAATTTGGTGCCAGCGCATGTCAGCGCCGTTCCCCTTGCAGCTGGCAGGGAAACATACCACAGAGCCACTGAGTGCGGCCGGTGACTCTTTCCACACGACAACGCGCCTGTTCTACGTCACTGACAGGATTGCCGGATTTCTCGAGGACACAGGGGCAGAGGTGAGCGTCATTCTTGCCGCGCGACTAGATCTGCAGCGAGACAAAAACCGCACCCCTTCAAGCACCCAACAATTATCCACTCATATGACCAGCGCTCTCTTACCATCGACTTGGGTCTCAAACGCACTTTCCGATGGGTGTTCATAGTTGCAGACGTACGCATGACCATATTGGGTGCGTATTTTTTGACTAACTTCGCCCTTAGGATTGACCTCTGCGCTCTTCGCGTCGTGGGCATGACGACTAGTATGTCTATACAAGGCGTCCTCGCACCTATGACTTCAAGCACTAGAAACGTACCACAGATATCATCTGTGTTCGCCTTAACTCTGTCAGACTTCCCAGCCATCACGAAACCTTCCAATCTTGAGCTGCCAGTACATGCAACGTCGCGCACCATGTTGTCCCCACACGCCCCCAAGTGTTCTGCCAATCCAGATGCCTCGCTGGTGACCGCCTTGCCATCGCAAGGAGAGAGTTCGACCACGTGCTGCAACTGGGAATCATCCGTCCTTCGTCGTGCACTTAGTCTCGAGCTCAATCCACGTGGTACCAGAGCGTGACTCACGGGATCGGCGCCCATGCGGAGACTACCATGGGCTCAACTCGCTCACATTTATGACTTAGCAGCCAACCTAGCTGGAAAGCTAATATTCAGAAAGATTTATTTAGTGAAGACAAACTACCAATCCTTGTCGAGCCAGCGGACATCCCAAAGACTGCAGTTGCGATACGATTCGGGCCTTTAACGCGAGCGCGTTAAGGGCCCTGTGTCGAAGAAAAATGCAGTGTTGGCGTACCAAGTCGACCGTCTTTTTCAGTAAAAAATTATTCTGGGCCATATCCTGAACCACGCATACCCAACCACTCTTCTATCACCAAAGTTGCTCGTACCTTGTCCTTCATTCTTTAAAAAGTTATTCCTCGGAATTTCGAGAAGGGCAGCCCACAAACAAATGCAATAAAGAAACAGACACTGACAGCTCGTATCTTTTATGTTGGATCTCAGACTGATATATTAAAAACGCGGAACAATAACAGGAGATCGACCCCGGTAAGAGGACGCGTTCCTACCAGAAAGCCTGCCTTTATGCCTAGCGTTCGCCGCCAGCGTCTCCCGGTAACCTAAGCTGCAGCTGCAGGAAAGCATGAAAAGCAGACAGGGGCCTTTGAATGCTATCACGTTCCACTCTTGAATGTGAAACTTAAGCGTCCTGCAATTTTTTTTTAGTACGTCGGCATGCCGTTCGAGTTGAGAGACGCTACTCAGACGTTCCACAGGTTTATCAGTGAGGTCACCCGGGGGCTCTCCTTCATGTTTGCATACCTGGATGACCTCCTGGTGGCCAGTATTTCGCCCGAACAGCATAGCAACCAATTGCGCCTGCTATTTTCTCGGCTTCAGGAACGCGGCCTTCTGATCAACCTCGCAACGTGTGTCTTTGGTGTCCACGACATTGAATTCCTCAGACACAGCGTGACTCCCAAAGGAATCAGGCCGTTGGAAAAAAAGTTCGGCCTTGCGTGAGTTCCTTCGCCCAACGTCACTGCGAAAGCTCCGTGAGTTCTTGGCCTGCTTAGCTCCCACCGCGGTTTTCTTTCCAACATTGCCCGGATTATTATACCACTGACCGAGCTCCTCAAGACCACCAAAGCTCCGTCCATGCACTGCAGTGTCCTGGACGTCCGACACCGAAGAGTTTTTTCCCAGCTGTCAAATACGCATTGGCAGATGCCACCCTGCTGGAGCATCTTCTACGTGTTGAGCCAATGCGTCTTATCACCAATGCATCTAGTGCGCCTGTCGGCGCCGTTTTAAAACCATTCCAGCGCAACTCTGGTGCCCACTCGGATTTTTTCTCCTAGGAGCTGAATTCTGCAGAAATGCGCTACAGCACGTTAGATCACGAGCTACTTGCGGTATATTTGGGCGTTCGGCATTGCCAACATCTGCTGGAAGCACCTAAATGCCGGATCTCTCGACCCACCAACTCGCCAGTTCACTACTTTCGTCCACCCGACGCACGGTTCGACCGCATTCACAACGACATCGTTTTCCCGCTACCACCATCCCGACGTGCTCGCTACATACTCGCTTGTGGAGACCGTTACACCCGCTGACCTGAAGCATTTCCTCTCACTGACATAACGGCACTTACAGTGACTTCCGTGTTTGTCATCGGCTGGATCTCGCGCTTCGGATACCCCAGCGTTGTTACGACCGATCGCGACCGACAGCTCGAATGCGATGTCTTCCGCGAACTCACGTGCCTGCTTGGCGTCCGCCATATCCCTACCACCGTGTATCACCCATCGGCAAATGGAATGGTTGAACGCCTTCACTGTCAACTTAAAGCTGCCTTGATGGCCCACCATGCTCGCTCTTCTTGGGCTGAAGACCTTCCTCTCGTCTTACTTGGCGTGCGCACCTCTTTCAAGGAAGACCTCGGCTGCACATCTGCGAAGCTGGTCTATGGCAGAACGTTGCGGTTGCCCGGTAAATTTTTGCACCAGCTAGTGTTGCCACGTCCTATCCAAACAGTTCAGTTCAGCAGCTCCGCTTCCTGTTCGCACACTTGCGTCCTTGCCCTAGTAGAGTTGCAGCCTCTATTTAAAATTTTTTTTTCAGAAATGACATACCTACAGCGAGTCACATTTTTGTACTGTGCAAAGGCATCCGACTATCTCCCTATGACGGCCTTTTCAAGGTACTCAAGCGGACGGAAAAAACTGTTATGATCGACCTCAACAGACGTGAAGGAGTCGGGGTGATAGAAATGGTCAAACCAGCCTACTAGCGACCTCGCCATCATTACCCACTTTCAACGACATTAAAACCGCTGAAACGACATAAAAGGCTGTCTCTTGGGCAGCACCGCTGCTCTTCTCCTAAAGGTGAGGTGGGGGAGACCTCTATTGCAGCCATCATCATCTTCATCGGCCGTCTTTTATGCATGACGCGCTCCGGGGCGTGTATTTCGTGCTGCGAGCAGCGACATTAGAAGAAAAATAAAGCAGGCACAAAAAGAGAGCTTCTTACGCTCCTGCTAATCGGTTCGAACGGTTCTCAGGTCTTTCACTCGCCCACTCACTCACTGTTGTAATGAACTTAACATTAGTCATTACTAACCATTACAAACTTGAGCGGAGAATTTACCCGCCACCGGACAAGGAACAAGGACAAGGACCCGCCACCGGTGAAAGCGCAGGAATGCATCTGGATAAGATTGCAGACGAGATCTTTCTATAACCCCTACGTGTTAAACAAAATCTACCCGGACGTTCAGCGGAATGCAAATGGTGCCAGGAACTGGCCACCTATGACCACATATTATGGAGTTGTAGCATAGCGCCGCCACCGGCGGATATTATGCGCGATCCTTCTCTCGAGCAGTGGGAGGCCGTGTTGGCCAGCTTTGACCCGGTCGTCCAGACAAGGGCCGTGGAGTGGGCCACTCAGGTCGCTGTCAGCCATGAGCTGATGGCCATCTAGCACGGAATCGTCCGCACATGCGATCTGACGAAAATACAGTTTTTCCATCCATCCATAACCTCGGTCCCTATAGGTAGTTTTCATGTGACGTCATGGACGCAGCTCTCACTGCGATATTACCCAAATATGGCGGCCACGATAACGTCAGTGCATTGTATTATCACGCGCACATTGTTTTGATTATTGACGGTGTCTGTTTTGCACCGGTTTATCACTGTTATCGCTTTGTCGTTCCACCCAAGATGGGCCCATCGTGCTGTCATGCTGTAGCATTTCTTGATTAGACTCGTTCTCGACGTGCTTGTACCTAAAGATGGCGGCCGCGATGACGTCTGTGCAAACTATTTATAGTATAATGACCACAGATACGCGACCTGACTGGTGGTAGAAAGATAATGTCAATTTCCGAAACTGTCCGTCGCGGGAACTCACGCTACAGACGCAAACAAGAATTGGGCGCTTCATACAGGAAAAAAAGATAAGCAAACGGAGTTCGAGAAAGATGATGGACAGCGCTGCAAATACGAGTTGTATATATAGAGTGGCTGGCAATGCTGGAAGCGGGCGTTCGGAATAACGGAGCGATCCCGCTGGCAAATGAATATAAAAATGCGTAATTGAGTAGAAAGGTTTAGACAAGCAAACAACAAGCTCGCCTACTTCAACGTGTCCTGGAGCGCTTCCATAGACAATTGCGTGGCCAACTCCGGTTTAGACCACGCGAAGCCCTGGGACCCAAGTGTTTTGTCGCCTTGAAGGTAGAGTCGACAAGTTTTAAATGAAGTGAACGTGCCATTTTTAAATGCGGCTACTGACTATTCGGAAAAGAATACGCTTTCGGAGATTGCTGTGGCAAAAAACGGGAAGCGGCTGTGAACCCACAAGAATTGTCAACTGAGCATCTTTCTAGGCTCCCGAGCAAAGCACGGAGAGGGTAATTGGAGCAGTGCGAGCATCTTTGTCGGTGGCCTATTATTATCTCTGCGAGCGTTAAGCGCAGCCGATATTCTTTACGTCTATATCTGATAAGTTTTATTAGCAGATACGTGTTCTATAACATCTCGCAGGCGCTATGTCGAGATTAAGTGTTATGGCGAAGAGAAAACGTCGGTGTCTGACATGAAAACATAAGTCTTTTATCTATCCTTTGTTTAAAACATTTGCGCTGTTAGGTGCACATGTGCTAATTAAGCGGAGCAGACGGTACTTTCTACGGGCATGTACATATCTTTGAACACACAATCATTTTAATGAAAAGCATGCGGAATGATGTAAAACATGGTGGACGGCGGAATTTCGGTGCATTTGCGGCCATCGGTAAGGTTTTCAGGAATGCAAGCACATAAGTGACCGAGGAGGTTGTTCATAATGTGTGAACGTGTGAACAAACACCTTCCTATAAGAAAAAAAAAAGAGAAAAAAGATAACGAAAAATATTCATTGATCACGAGGACGCGCGTGTTTTACAGGTGCTACGATATCCAAAATTGCTCGACTCGAAATAAACTGCGGTGAAGTCGTTCCATGGTGGGTGTTTCTTCCGCCTTCACTCCTCTTCCGGCATCGTTGAATATGGCTCGTCCGGAAAGGAGCGTCACGTGATACTCTCCGGCCAATTTCCCTACGAAGTTGTAACACGCGGTGCTCCATCCCGAATCGAACGGAAGGCTTGCTGAGGCGGCAAGTCGGCGTTCGCTACAGGCGTATTAGGCACACTTGAGCAGAGCCTGGCCCCAATTTTACCTAATGGGCTTGGTCTCCTTGCCTCATGGGAGGCCTTCATCCCAAGGCAGCGTGCAGACGCTTGCAACAAACGATACAACAATGGGAAGAAGACTGCAATATATATATATATATATATATATATATATATATATATATATATATATATACGCGCACACACATGCAGCCCGCGTCAATCAATACCGATAACGCATGCATGTATGCACGAATGCACGCACAGTGCTTTCCCTTTAGGCGATTAATAAAAACGAAGCGCACGCATGGCATGAACAAAAGGAGCCAACCAGTGTCTCAGCGCACTCTCATTCTGGGAGCATAAAATCAGTGTTTCTTTTTTGTCTTTTTCGCCGAGCCTAGCCCACCTCGCTCTGCGCCTCGCGTTTCTGTCGTCTTCCTTCCCTCTCTTGTCCTGCGGCCATCGTTAGGGAATGAATAATGAGTGATTAATTAAGGGTAGTCTCCCTTTCTTCCCGACTTGCCGCCCGTTTTATACGCGCGTGGGCGGTACACATCCGCTGCTGCCTGCGGCGCGTAAGCTTTGCCCCAGCCTGCACGGGCTTGTGTACGGGAGAGCGTCGATCGAAGAGAGGCCCGTGTAAGCGCGTTGTGCTGCTGCTGCCTCGATAAACTAACGAAAGTAGCTTAACGTCTTGCTGTTATCAAGATCGGTTAATGGAAAATTTATGTGGGCACCGCTCGCCGGTTTTGTTTTATCCTCTTGCGACGCTGCTCATTTATTGCGTTAAAACGCCCACGTGCATGCAGCCAAAATCTGCTTGAAAGGTGGCCTCGTAGAAGGATGAAGGATTAGCACGCATACGTATCCGCCCAATTTAGAACAACTGAAGAAAAGAAAGGCACAGCCGCGAAAAGTCACATGCTCGTGACTTTCGCTAAAGTGGGACATAGTCTACCACCATATCTCGTATGGGTTTTTTTCGCGATGATTGAAGAAATAATGCTGAATATAGAGTAGTTGTCCAGTCTACGTTCTACACTGAAGGAAGTGAGTTCTCAATTGTAATAAAATCGATGTAACAGCTACAGTTCCTCTTCGATTGGGGAAAAGTGTGTCATATGACGCATCAGGCGGATACTTACGCATGCAAATGGAGTTTGCTATCGAATGCATTTAGGATAGAACGGCATTACTTTGAAAGTACCGACTTGGTGTGCCGTTGAAGAACGGGCCGTACTGTGGATTGGAAGTTGAGAATGTGCTATATATGTAGCGCGAGCATAAGCACTAGTCCTATTTATTTTTGAGGTGTCGAAAATTGAAGAAATGGATTAAAGCGTCTCGAACGGGCCACGCAATAAATAAAAGTCTCTAAATGCACAGTAAAACACGCTATAATCAAGGAATACCCTTCTTGTCGTACTAAGAACCAGATTCATAGAAGATAGAAAGCAAAGAAAGAAGAAAGGGACGTTAATTATACTCGGGCCTGATTTGCTTCCCTGCGCTGAGTAAATCAGATAAGTGAAAGAAGAAGAGAATGAGTTTCGCGGAAGCCCCGAAGCGCACAGAAGGTATGATCGTGTTCTTTCCTATATTAATTAATTTTTTTCTGATCATAACACTACTCAGTTTTTGGTCCACAGTGAATGTTTGCCACTTTTGAAAAACTAATAATTATCATCATCGTCATCCATGAATTCTCTCTACGGTCACAAACACCTGTCGTGTAAAAAAAAAAAAAAGGAAGTTCAGCAATGCTCGTATATTGCACAATCTTGCCGCTGACAGGAAGGCATGGCATAGAAGACCATGGTGGACAAGCTGTGCATAATGATAGTGTACTCAACATGACGTGAAAATTACATATACATTTTACTTTACCGGGTGAGTGCTTTAATGGCTGCTGCGTCCCTTCATGAAGAAGTTTCCACTTTCTCTTCCTTCCGTAACGCTATGTTGGTAGGCGGCATATTCACGTCCGAAAGGAGTACTTTGCTTGGGAAATTTTTAGTTTTGACAGGTTGTGCACAACTGTTTTGCCATAAGCTTATTATGAAAACGTGGCTTTTGAGCTCTGCAGGGAAGGAAGTGGCTATGCGTCCCTCACTGCACTATCTAGTTAGCAGTTACGCAGAGAAAAAAAAAAATGAACGCAAACTGCAATTAACTAAGGACAAAGTATGCGTCATTGTCTGAACTCCAGTTTCCCGGCTTGCAGAAAGTTTTTGTATTCGCTAAGGCTAAGCAGGAATATTAATGCGGGATTAGCAAAATACCGTACTTTTCGAAAAACAAAACACAAAGATAAGAGGGAAGACACAGGCAAAAGAGAGCAAAGTAAATAGAACGAACGAAAAGAAAGAAGGAAACGAAGAAAAACCAAAGAGGTAAAGTAAAAGTAAAATAAAGGACGCAGTTTCGCCCAAAAGGCGATGTAATGATAGCGATCGCGAAGTTATTAGACAACTACGCGAAGTTCGTAGTTTTATCGGCCGTATAAATTAAAATAAACATTCACTTACTAATTTTACTAATTAAATTAACTAGCCTGACAACAGGTGCGGAAAGGCAAGCACGAACAGATCTCACTCCATGTGCCGCGAACACTCGCTGTCACGAACAACGCTGGCGTGAAGAAGATCGCCTGCGGCGGGGAGTGAACGCTTCGTGCTACCTCTTGCTTCACTGGGTTTCGGAAACTATAGATAACGCGACGTCCAGCAGTAGGTGCGCGAGAAGACAGCGCGTGTGAAGCTTTGCAGCCGCCGCAGATAACCTCGTAGATACGGCTTGTGGGCCACGTTTGCACTCACCCGCGCGTACAGCCATGCGCAGTCACGGCCGAGGCAGAAGAGGACACGCGCGCTCTTCTCCCTTAGAGCGCGCTTGGTCACGTGACCTCCAACACTGGGCACGCATCGAGCCGCCATCCTTCACGGCTCACCGTGGCTCGCTTTCCCTCTCACCCACAGTGCACGGGGCGCGGTAGGATGTTACCGCGCTTGGACTTTGTGCGGAACATCATCCACGGCGACGGCTAAGGCGACGGCGAAAATTTGCTCACCGTGTCCATGCAATTGCTATCTCAATAAAACAAGAACAACAAACGAGTGAACGAAAACGCACGTGAGCCGAGGAAGGAGCGGAGTGAAATTTTCAATGCCGGAGCGGCGTTTTGCGCATATGGCGGGAAAATACAAATAAAATAGAAAGCTCTCTAATGTAGCCTCCTCCCTTTACACCTGCGCGCAGACGCAGATCCACAAACACACCGCAACAAATAAAGGGAGAGAAGCACCCTTGAAACATCATTCAGTGCCGTTGCCGCTGTACTAAACTACGTCGCCATGCATGCGCAGGTAAGAGGTTTGCGCACCCTGTCCTACGTTGAAGACGACGTCGCATAGCTGGCGCGTTCCCTGAAACATCTTAGCGAAGTCCCTAGCGAGCTGGTCGTATCCTTCGAACGGGTCGCGCACACTGTCCAGCAGCGGAGACGAGGGTCGCATGTGGCCGATGGGGCGCCACGATCCGCGCCGGTAAGGCTTCGGGATCTGGCCCGTTTCGGCGTGGTTCTGTAGGTTGGTCACCATGTCCTCCAACATCTGGCTGCGTGTCCGGTCCTGCGACGACAGCAGAAGGCGAGAAATATGTTTCTTCATTTATGTATAGTGCACCCTAGCGCCTATCTACGTCGAGGTATTACTTGGGCTTCTCTCGCACATCGTAGCTTCTAGAATGTAAGCGTATCTCCATATTCAGGCAACGTCTCCCCTGTTCAGCATGAATGAACCAAGGCAAATTACATTAAGGCAGGAGTAATGTAAGGGTTCTATTCCCATTCTATTCAATTGCGAGTTCTCGTCTGTGGTCCGAGTGGCGCTTTTCCTACGTTATCCCGCATCCATAAATTGTGAGCGATGGATGACAATAGAGGAAGGAAATCGCGTGAAAATAATTGTTATGTCGTGCCACTTCGATGCAAAACCGCGCAAATGTATCTTACCAATTTTACTGACTCGTAGCTAATTTTTCGTCGCTGCTGACGCTAATTTGTCGTATGCCCCTATGACTGTTAAAATGCAGATCTCTTCGCTACGCGTGGACAGGGTGCGTAGTTCAGGATGCGTAGTCTACAAAGCTTTAATTGAACAGTCATAAATTCTGTCAGAAAGGACTTGTCAGCTTCTCACTTGTTTTTCCTCTTTGACTTTGTTGCGCGTAGTTGACCTAAAACTAATATTTCATGGTCCTCAAAGCCTCTCTAACAAAGAAAGTAAATCAACAAAGGGGCGTATACACATTTCATATACCACTCGACTTACGCTGGCGTTTTACATGACCATCGTATGAAGCTGTTCGGATACCACCCCAGAAAGGCCATAGAGAATGATTCTCAATTACTAAACAGCATTTCATAAGCACATATACAGATAGAAAGAGTATCCCTTTCAGCATCGTACAGCATTATTCCAGCAAAAAAAAAAAAAAAAAAGAGGGCAGCTTCTCATTAACAGGCGGAATTCTAGTGCGGAGCAGCGCTTTTTTAAAAAATTCTATATATTTTTGTGTCACCTTTATACGGAGGATTAAAAAGAAGAATCCGAAGAGGAAGTGGAAGAACAACTGCTCGCTCCACAATTCCAATTACCGTTTGTCGAGGCACATGCGATTGAACCGAGAGGTTACGCCATGGTAAACAGGGCGAAAACACACAAACCGAAAGGAAAGCAATTACAGTGTGGAGCCAGCCGCACTGCTTTTTGGCCAGGACAGCCCTTCCCCCTCCCCTCCCCTCTTCCATTCTCCGCGCCCATGACAACGTGCACCGTTCTTGCATCTTTAGCAACATTTTAACTTTCTATAACGCATTCCATCCGTTGCTCCTGGGTGCGTTGCACTATCCGCGCAACACACCGACACACGACAGGGTGACAACAGCAACTGACGGCCAGATTCCTTTTGACTCACTTCACATTCGGTGTGAATGCGCACGGGACGAAAGGACTTGCTGCATGCTGTACACAGTTGAGCGATGTAGTAATCAAAACGCCGTACCTGTAAAGAGCGCGAGGGATGCCGGGGTGTTACTCACCTGCATTCTTGCAAACTTGGGCGCCGAGTAGCTTGTACGTTCCCCGTTAACGATCTTTGTGAGCAGCCACTCTCGAAACTGTACTCCCTGCGAGTGAGACGGATAAGAAGAGAGCGGGACGGGACAGAAAGGGTTGTAAGCAAGAACTGCCACACACTAGGGAAGCGCAGGGCATTTCTTTCATTAAGCCCACAATTCGAGTAGCAGTCCACTACTGCTGAACTTTAACTTGTAAGCTCAAGAGAAAGTACAAAGAAAAATAACTGGTCGCTGCTGATAATAAGGAATTCGCGAAGGCAAGGACAGAAGAGTGAACCAAACGTTTCGCATAGTTTCTCATCAGAGGTTGCCGGGTGCTTACGACAGAAGGTTCAGTGGATTCCGACGACAGAAGGTATTTCTGCAACTGCAATGAGTGCGGACCTTGAAAGTAAATTAAACTATCGGCTCAGTATCGGACGTATTTAATAGAAAGCTGAACTTCGGCCTAGTCGCCGCAGCTCACGGCATACATTGTTGACGTCAGGATCAAGAGCGAAATAAGCGTGCATGTATGGTTGGAGTAGTCGGAAATTGCAGCTTTGATGTTTTTGTAGCAGTGAGCTTGGAGAAAATGAGAGAGATGTTGTCTCTAATGAAAGATAGAGATGTTTGACTACCTGACGGTATCAAATGATTTCATTTACTTTTAGCGAATAGGTAAGATGAAGAGAAACCTGTAAGTACAGCCTCCGTCATACTAAACTGCAACACGCCTAGAGCGCATTTCTTCTGCTGCGAAATCAGCTGGTTATTTATGGTTTGGATGACTTGAATGCGCTGGTTTAACGCGTATTCCTTCCCAAACATTCTGTATGCTCCTTACAGCATTAGGTTATTAAATATAAGCCGCTAGGTATGTCTTCACTATTCAGGTTTAGTCTGTCGGCGACTCTGTATCATAGTGGGTTTTAGATTAGGAGGACGCAAGCGTTGGGGTCTCCTAACGCTTAGGGCCAGTGTACTGCGCATGCGCAGACGGTCTGCGCATGCGCAGTACCGTGACCCCAAGCACTAGAGGGTCCCAACTTTTGCGTCGCCCTAATTTAAAGCTCTGTAATAACAACCCATCACTGGGTGGCTACCATGGTTGTCGTGGAGTCGGCCGGCCAGCTCCGGGTGGTACATATATGACGGCTTCGTAACAGGAAAGTTGAAACATCATTGTTTTTCTCAGTTTCCAACCTAAGATGTCTGGAAAACGACAGAAGCCACGACATGCCTTCTTCGTGCTCCGGATATCGTGTTTTGAGCATTAAATATCTGTGCAGCTGCTCTTAGCCGCATCACAGTCGCCATTGTGTTTTTTAAAGGAGTTGCCATGGGTGCTTTGCTGAAGCCTAGCGACTTATTTTACGTTTGTAGCTGTAGCTTTCACGCTTTGCAGCTTATATTCTTTGAGCATTACTACTCGGGACAGGGACGCTACGTGACGGACCCAATAATTTGGCTGATAAAAAAAGAAAAGAATGTTCAGCCTGTAGCAGCTTGAGTTAATACTACACCGAAAAATGGGACAGGACATTTATGGACACAACGAAGTTGGAGGTGAAGCGTCGCATTATTCATCGAGCCCTTTCATTCTCCTGTCACTAACCATTCATGGAGTGCCTCGTTACAGCGACTCGTGTTTGTTGACGCTACCATATTTCTGCTGTCCATGAAACTAAATGATTCGACATCAGCGTGACGTGAAGACAACGCCAACCTAATGTGCTCAGTTTTGTCACGTGAGTTTCCGAATCTCTAGCGCACGGGTGTCCACCTCAAATGACTTGCCTAAATGTGGTCTGGCAACAACATGATCCTGACAGAGAAATCAGGTGTTTAACAATATCAGCGAGACTCACGAAACGTTTTCTGTCCCCGAATCTGGGGCTCTTATTAAGGGAAGGTTGACGGTCTGCTTGTTGCCATGCTAATTGTATAAGGAGAAAAAGAGAGAAAAGAGGCAAAAAAGAAAAACGGCCGAACCCTCTTCTCACAATGACTGTCGTAATGATTCGGTTAGCATTCAAACAATGTCGCGACACAGCGTACTCGTGAAGTCACCATTTATTTAAAATCTGTAGTGGTCATTCAGATACTTTCGTTGCTTCGGCTATGTGCGACAAACATTCGTCTCCGGAATCAGGCCGCTTTGCTATGGCACTCACTTGCTAAGATCGCTCACGAGCATGGCGGCATGACGAGGACGCAGTAACAACGATGGAATGACAGAAAAGGAATGACATTGATGCAACGACAGCATGACATGGATGAGATGTATAGATGACGTTTCTGAAATCATGACGATGGCAAGGCAACAGTGTGACGATGGCGTTATCACGGCCATGGTATAACGATGGCATGGCAGGAGTCGGATGACGAAGTTATAATGACGACGACGGAAGGGCCACGATGACATGGCGATGAGCGTATGGCAACGAATGCATGACGACAACTGTATGATGATGACGTAATGACTACGATGACATGGTAACGGTATGGGGCAGGGGGATGACGATGAGGGAGTGACGACTACGCTGTGACGACTGTATCACGAAGTTTGTATGACGGTGATGATGTAACGACGACGGTATGACGAGAGTCGGGTGGTGTAGTTGAAGTGACGAAATGGAGTGACCATGACGGCATCCCGACGACAATAAGGCAACCAATGACTGACGACTGCATGATGACGATGGAACGGCCACGACGGCATCGCGACCACGAGCTCATACTTAGCGGCTCAAGCTGTTAGATAACTTGGGCGACTGCTTTGCCGTAAGAAGCTAGCTAGCTAGAGAGAGAGAGAGAGGATAGATAGATACATAGATAGATAGACAGACAGACAGATAGATAGATAGATAGATAGATAGATAGATAGATAGATAGATAGATAGATAGATAGATAGATAGATAGATAGATAGATAGAGAGAGAGAGAGAGAGAGAGAGAGAGAGAGATAGACAGATAGACAGATAGACAGATAGATAGAGAGAGAGATAGACAGATAGAAAGATAGATAGATAGATAGGCAGGCAGGCAGGCAGGCAGGCAGACAGGCAGGCTCAAATCGCCTAAAATAGGCAAAGAATGCTAATCGTATTAATATAAAATTTGGTGCCAGGTAGAACTGTGGAGAAATTCTACACTTTCATAAAAGTATGTATATAGAAGTTGGAGCAAAGAACAACAACAGCGAAGAAAAGCGCTCTCTCATAATTCTTTTTCGTTTTATAGCTCTGTTCAATTTAAACTTAACTTTTCGAAAAGACAAGCGCGCAGTCAAAGAAGCAGAGCTTAATTTTTGAAGGTGCTCCTGAAGGTGCTTGCATTATTTAATTTGAAAATTCTTCTATGTACGAAGACAATTTAAGAAAACAGAGCTTCTCAAACATCATGATTTTAGAACTATAGTATAAAAGCATAGAACAACTCACTTTGGGAAAGACTGATCGATGCCACAGGTACGGCTTGAAGGCGCCCACCTCATCTCTGGATACCACGGACACCTGAAGCACAGGGGAAAAACACAATTTTGTAACATTTCAACAAAGATTGCATGAGCGTGCAGTAATCCGCATTTACCATATCAATATAAACTACATGCTGCTTTCTCGACAGTGTATGAAATGTCCGAACTGCAACACGTGCGTAGACTCCGCTGCAACACTCACCTAATATATCCCGTGCAACTTGTCTCAGAGCTTAAAAAAATTCGTAGAGCTTAAAAAGAACAGCGGGGACCTCCACTTGTATTTAGCCGACTTGTAGTTTTGAAGCGGTCAGCGTTTTCCTAAAGATTAGCTCATTACTCACTTATTACTACTTGGTCATCTCGTTAATTTTTAACCTGATGGATACGATGTCATTTCTGAAGACCTGCCATTCAGCAATCGAATGATGCACGAGACCATGGTTCCAAGATCTTCTTCAGTGATAAAGGCTTCCAGTCTGTCTAGTTTAGAGTCGCGCGGAGGGCAAGTATCGTATCTTCAAGGACGCGCAGTAAGATAGGCGTTTTACCCGCCGTGGTTGCTTAGTGGCTATGGTGTAGGGCTGCTAAGCATGAGGTTGCGGGATCGAATCCTGGTCATGGCGGCCGCATTTCCATGGGGGCGAAATGCGAAAATACCCATGTACTTAGATTTAGGTGCACGTTAAAGAACCTCAGGTGCTAGAAATTTCCGGAGTCCCCCACTACGGCGTGCCTCATAATCAGAAAGTGTTTTTGGCACATAAAACCCCATAATACCATATTAAGATAGGTGTCTTATAGTTTCTTCACAACCACAGGCATTGAAACCTGCTCCATCAGTCATTCCTATCAAGCATGAGTATGCATTGGTGAACGCAGCGCCCAAGTGCCTCTGTAAAGTTTTTAAGCTACTAATCACGTGGTCGAATCTGTCGTATCAGAGCCGCGTATCAGGCTCACTTGGATATGTTCGTTGCTTCAACGATCTGCTGCTCGTTCTGAAAACGTCAGGCTTGCGCGAGCGCCCTTGACTGCGGGGTGTTGTCCACGCGCGGGCACGCATTCATCGCCTTGCTCTTCATCTTTTATTCCCCTTTTCTCTTTCCCAAGCGTAGGGTAGCCAGCCGGACGCCTCTCTCGTTAACATCTCTACCTTATCTTTCTTTTTTCTCTCCGCTCTGCTGAGATTTGGAGAGCCAGACACGTTACTCGGAGCCATGCCGCATTGCCTGGCCACAAATCCTTTCCTTGACTGGCTTCGAAACTTTGGACAAAGACTGCAGATCTTCGAACGTGCAGCCGGCGCTCGCCTTTGGGCATCGCCACGACGCGGTTCGTTAACTGGGCCGCGTCTCATCTCGACTCTTCGACGAGGGGCGATCGACGTGAGCAGCTGTGTGCCGCACCGGCTTCGCGTAGTCCCACTGGGCCCCGTGTCCCACTTTCGGGTCGAGGCAGCCTCGAGTTCTCACTGCATTGCCAAAAGCTTGGTGTCCGCGTCCGTTCAATACAGGACGTACACGGGCAGCGTGCGGACGAATGCAGTGTCAACAAACGCTGAGGGCTATACTTAGTCACGGCGGCCTTGTTTTGACGTCCCTGAGGGAGCGAGTCCCTTCTTCGTCTCACGTATTCCGCCTGCACGTGGGCATGCCCCCTCAAGTCATGAGCCAATATGCAGAAAAATATACAACTCATTGTGTAAGGCCACGAAATAAAAATTCGATTGCTCGGTGGGCCGCGTTTCCTGCGTTGGCAGCCATGGGCCGTAGCAGATAACAGAAAGGTGATCACGAGCTAACGGTTAGTACTGAACACGTTGGGGAGAGGGCTAGTAAGCTTGGTGATTACTACGTTTTTCCACGTATGTATCTGCTTGCAGTACTATTCATATTTATTGAGTGTTTGCGCAATAAAGCTTTAGTTGCGAGTCGGCGCTTCTTTTCTGTCACTATGTTGCCCGGGTACCTTTATCGCTGTCCCTTTTGCCACGAACACGTACCAACTCGCCAAATTATCCGTCTATATGGTCCAGTAAGCAAGGACCTTGTTCTTAGTATCATTCTTGCTTCGATATAAATTGCAAAATAAACACGAGCATGAAGCAGTCAAGCCATGAATGATGGTGCTGAGTGTAGGCGACTCCAGTTTCAGTTTTAGTGTGGCATTAGTCTGCTTACGGGACTGGACTTTGTGTTTTCATGATTTCGAGTTGTATTTCAGTTATAGTGTGACATTAGTGTACTTGTGTTGCCGGAATTTGTGTTATGATTTCCCTATTTTTGTTATGGTTTATTATTTATTTTTTAAATTCCTATGTGGAAAGGAGTAGCCGGCGCCACTTAAAGGCGACAACATCTCCTAAATACCATACAATAAAAGAAAAATGCGGACACTGGATCAAAATCTTCATCTTATATAATATTCTCTAGTTCAGCCAGTTACACGAAGTATGGAGAAAGAGAGAGCAGCTGGGCGTCGCTTCGAGGATGATTGCACAATTCTTATTTGAGTGCAATGATCCTTCGTAAGTGAAAAAGATAGTATTACATTAATTTACAGAGCACCTGACTAACAAAATCAACGGGTTTGTAATCGGTTTTGTTTAACACGCCCAACGTAGCGAGTCCACAAGTGTGATGTGCAGCTATATACAAGGGTTGTTCAATAGAGACTGAGACCAATGTTCTGAAACCTTGATTTCCGAAAATTATTAATCCGCACTTTTATTCCTTCTTACGGTTCGCAGTAAGTGAAACGCACGCGTCGCATTGCTTCGGGCAAGCCTAAATAACATGAGTGAAGCCACCTTTTGCCACGTTCTTGAAAATCGCCTCCAGTTTATTAACTACGCTTGGTTCCACGTCTTGTTGAATATCAATGCAAACGCCTCCCCTTCTTTTTTTTTTTTACCGTTCTCGGAAGCATTGCAACGATACTCTTATTAATCTTCCAGTCCAGATACTGCATTCTCCGGCCTCTTTAAGTACCTCACGGTAAAAAAGAAGGCGTTGGTTTGACGCCAAACATGACGCAATTGAGACATTGGAGGCAATACTTAAGAAGGTGGCAAAAAAGAAAGGCTTCGCTTATGCTATCTAGGCCTGTTAGAAATGGTGACGCGCGTGAATTTCACTTACTGGGGAGAAAGGAATAAAAGTGTCGAACATTAATTTCCAGAAACAAAGATTTTAGAGCATCAGTATTTGTTAAACAGCCTCCGTATATTCTTCGCAGCACGCTTCATGCATGCTAAAGGGACGAGCAGCACCTATGCACATTCAAGATGATAGTTTCATGGGGTGTTCGTAGTCTCCGCTTTAATTATGGGATTCTGGTTGCGGAAAGCACGATCTGATTATGAGGCACGGCGTAGTGGGAAAGTTCCGGAATAATGTGGACCACCTAAGCTTAAATCTAAGTAGACGGGTGTTTTCGGTCTCTGCTTTATGAAGCTGTCCATTAGATTAGTTCCTCAGGGTAGTGGTTAGGTGCAAAGATGCTAACTAGTTTGAAGCCATCTTTTCTTTATTATTTCGCCCGTTCTATATTTTGCCGCCGAAATTTCGCAAAGTGAGTTGATCCCCCTCCCCCCTCCAGCATTCGTACGTTAGGAAATGCTCATAAGTGGCAAACGCTAGTCGAATAATAATAATAATAATAATAATAATAATAATAATAATAATAATAATAATAATAATAATAATAATAATAATAATAATAATAATAATAATAATAATAATAATAATAATAATAATAATAATAATAATAATAATAATAATAATAATAATAAATCCAAGGTGTTTATTAAAGTGCCCAGGAACAACCTCGAGGGTCTTGGTGCTGGCGCACTCGGCCACACAATGCACAGGAAACAGCGCACGCCCATACAGACATGCGCACGCGCGCATACGTAAAAAAAAAAGAATACTGATAATTTCGCGAATACAGATGTGTACACGAAGAGAATAGAAAGCAAAAGTGGGGAAACAGAACAATGGATTACAGAATGATGGAACCCACAACAGATATGAGAGCTTTTGTTCAGTCATTGAAATATCCCTGTAACTCCTTTCAGGAATATATTAAAATTAGGGATGAAGATATCCAGGGCAATCTGAATGGGGGTGATACGTCGCCTGCACTCTAGATAGAGGGTCACGAAAATCTGAAGGCTGAAAGGCGCGCTGTTTCTCTGTGCCTTTCTGCGGGAAGTGCAATTTAAACACTTTTCTACACATTTCTTTCGTCGTTCAAGGTGTCCTTCAGCTGACCGAGTAAGTGTACAGTCAACGTAGCAAACAAAAAGAAAAAGATGTTTGCCGGCACCGTTGCTAGGAAACGTGCGACAAAAGCCAAATGACGCAAAGAAAAAGACCAGTGGTAATTACGGCGCACCTCTCTGGGTTCCCGGACCTATGATTTAAACCGTGTTCACGACATTAAGAAGTGTTGTTCAGGAGCTCACTAGACCGCACGTTTTGCCTCTTCGAGGCACGAAGTGCAACTGACGATGGTCTAAAGCAGACCATGCGAACACACTAAAAAAATGTCGATAGTCACTTTGGCATAAGCTAAAGAGGATGAAGGGGAATGCCTGCCCGCTTACGAGACGTTCATTATATTACTTGACATTTTCATTCCAATGCTTTACTACTTCCTATTAGTTGTTTTCTCTCAGCCAAGGTCGTGGATTCGATGCCCCAACTAACTGCGCATTAATTAACCCTAAAGGTCGTGGGTTCAACTCTCGACCTTCACGATGTCAATTGGAACCCAACTGGGAGATATGGCCGGTTCGGCCATATCTCCAAATAGGTTCGAGCCCCACCAGAGGTGGAGAATTCGACTCCCACTAAAGGTTATTGGTACGAGTGCCTTAACTAACTCTATCTTACTTAGGGGAAAGAGAAAAGCAGAAGGCAGGGAGGTTAACCAGGATAACGTCCAGTTGGCTACCCTACACCGGGGGAATGGGAAAGGGGAGAACAAAGATGACAGGGAGAGAGAGGAGGGAAGGAAAAAAGAAAATTAGCGGTGAGTTCGCTGACGCGTGTGTTCTTATAGAAATTGCATTAATAGTCACAGATGTTCGCACAAGCCCGTCGTCCTCAAGAAGCACAAAAGCGCATTCACCGCTTTATGGGCCGACAGGCGATGGGGGCGGTGTTCCAGCAGCACTTGCACAGAAAGCGG
The DNA here is from genome assembly GCF_050947875.1 of Dermacentor variabilis. Taxonomy (NCBI): domain Eukaryota; kingdom Metazoa; phylum Arthropoda; class Arachnida; order Ixodida; family Ixodidae; genus Dermacentor; species Dermacentor variabilis. Next base: position 81,737,023 of record NC_134572.1, read on the forward strand.
CCGATCGTCCAGTTTCTGGAAAGCTTTGGCAAGTTCTTGTCTTTTTGGGGCATATCGTGGACAGTGGCACAGCAGGTGTTCGATGTTTTCTTCGGTGCCGCAGACCCCGCATGCTGCAATGTGAGTCATCCCAATTAATGTACAGTACGCCTTTGTGGAGGCAACTCCTAACCAAAGGCGACAGAGAAGCGTTGCTTCACGTCGAGGAAGTCCGAGTGGAGGTCGGAGTTGCAGTGAGGGGCTTAATCGATGCAGTCATGTAAGTCGTAAGTTTGGCGAGTTCCACTCGGTAAGTGAGGGACTGCGTGCCAGGTGTCGACGCTGCCTTGCGGCGTCTGTCCTCGAAAGCAGAATTGGAACGATGTGCTCTTCTTGATGCGAGCAGCATTATCGGCGGAATCATTGCCACTGATTCCACAATGGTCAGGTACCCATTTAAGAACAACCTCGTGACCTTTTTGTTGGAAGTGACGGTGAAGTTTCACAATTTCGTATGCCAATTGGTCATGATATTCGCGTCGGAGAACTGACTGCGTGCACTGTTATGCCCGTTTTGAATCACAGAACTAGGTCTTTAGTTCTTTCAGAATCAATGGATTCCAGTGCACGACGCAGAGCCGTTAGTTCTGCCGCCGTTGAGGTCGTGACATGCAATGTTTTGAACCGCAGTGTCATTCCTCGCGTTGGTATAACCACTGCATCACCAGAACTTGACGACGTAATCAATCCATCGGTATAGATGCGCACGTGGTTGCTGTACTTTTCATGCAAAAGAAGTAAGCTCAGCTGTTTTAGAGCAGGGGCCGGTAGATCTGTCTTCTTCTGTAGTCCTGGAATCATTATATGTACATGTATACGGCTCAAACACCACGGAGGAAACACTGGCTTGGCCGCAGGAGCGTACCCTGAAGTGAATGACGCACGATGTGCACTGACAGTAGCGCTAAATGTCGAGCAGGGCCTTGCAGCAGTGAGGCTCGCCAGGTGGTGGGAAAGGGTCCTAGCATAATGTCTGAGATGCATACGCATTGTCTTAATGGTAATGTGCGTCGTGATTCGGTAATCCTGCGCAATGGCGATGATTTCAGCCATTGGTGCACTGCGTGGTAAGCCAAGACATATCTTAAGGGCTTGGACTTGAATGCTCTGAATCGTACGCAGCTTATTCTTGCAGGTGTTGGATATTGCAGGCAGGCTGTACCGCAGAAATCCGACGAACAACGCCATGTACAGCTGCAACATAGCGTGTGTAGATACTCCCCAACTTTCTCCTGCAAGGAACCTGAACAGGTGACAGATACCAGTCAGCCGCTTTTTCACGTAATGCACGTGCGGAGTCCAGGACAATTACGACTCCCAAGAACCTGTGACTTCTGCTGCATGGTATAAGTTGTCCGTTAATAGATATGCCGTAAGCAGACATTGACTTCCTCGTGAATGCCACCATTACGCACTTTCCGCATGAAATTTCAAATCCTTGTTCACGAAGGTAGCAAGATGTCATTGTGGCTGCCTTCTGAAGCCGAACGCGAAGCTGAAGTCGTGTCACACCTGATGCCCAAATGCAGATGTCGTCCGCACAGATGGAAAGTCGTACGGTGATTACCAGGTCGTCAACTAAACCACTGAGGTTGAGATTGAAAAGAGTCGGGCTAAGCAATCCGCCTTGAGGGACTCCTCGGCTGCCGTAATGCTCGGATGTCGGGCCATTTTCTGTGTGCACGTAGAATGGTCTCCTCTGTAAGTAGTTGCACACCCACATATATATCTTACCACCAAGTCCGGCGGCTTCTAACGCGCTAAGGATGGCTTCATGGATGACATTATCATAAGCCCCTTTAACTTCTAGAAACAGAGCAGCAGGTAACCGTTTACAGGCCTTTTGGTGTTGCACAAATGTTACCAAGTCAACAACGTTGTCTGTTGACGAACGGCCACGCCTGAATCCGGCCATAGTGTCTGGGTAGATTTCATAGTACTCCAAGTACCATTCCAGACGTGTTAAAATCATTCTTTTCATTGTTTTTCCGACACAGCTGGCAAGTGCGATCGGACGGTATTATCTTAGTTAGGTGTGCCGTAATTAATTTTGCCTTAATTAACACCACAGGTCGTGGACGCGACTCCCACCGAGGGACGTGGGTTCGAATGCCTTAATTAACTGTATCTGAATTACTGCCCCTAATTCACTTTGCTGCAATTAATAACAAAGGTCAGGGGTTTGACTCCGACCAAAGGTCTCGACCCTCGATTTTGGTGCCATGAATTTTGGTGCCATAACGCCGGACGGCCAAATTATCGTCCCATGAGTCGTCTAAATCTTTCGCCTTAACAAAAGAAGAAGAAAATGACATTACTAAATGTGTAGTTGTGTGAGTGTGTTCCTAAGTTTTTGAAGAGTTGGCTTCGTAAGGCTGCGTGTCGTCGTGCACGGTGGTTGCGTGTCTGACCGAGGTGCGAGACATGGCGCCGTTCCTTCCCTACAGCCGTGACATCTTCTCGTTCGGGTGAGCGAACACCGTCAAAGCCTGCCTTTCTACGCAAAGGCGGCTCAGAAATGCGCATGCGTCGGCCTTGTTTGCTTGCGCAGAACGCACCGCCGAGCCGGGGGACGCAAATACAGCACTCGACGAACTGAAAGGCAGCCTCTTTCACGTCCTTTTGCGCTTCGTTTCTGCCTCCTTTCTACTGCCTGTTTGCTCACGTTCGCGGAGAGCCTTTCAATACAGCCACTTCTGGATAGAAGCGGTTGCCTGGCCTTCTTCTGTTGTGGAAACGGCCAGCCTGCTTGGCCTTGCTGGCCCAGACACTACGCATCAGCGGAAAGAAGCAATGGAGTAATGGCAACCGTAGTTCATGAACGGATCCTTTTAGCATGTCATTGATTCTGCAGCCGAATGCACTCTTCGGCTGTCTGTTAGAAGGAACGCGCCAGTATGTGGCTTTCGCTCTGCAGGCGCTCCAGTAGCCAGTGACGGCTGAAGCTACTGCACATGAATGTAGAACGGGGTGAGCCTCACCGCCTACAAGTTGCCTTCTTCTAAAGCTGGATGCTTCCACAATTGTCCGAGGGGAAATGGTCGTTGATTCTGTTCCTTCTAAGAGGGAACCATACTGCATATCTATATATTGTTTTTGTGTCGTCGGTCGCGCAATATTGAAAGAAAAAAAAAAGAAAGCATAGCTCGTCGCCCTGTTGTATACAACGAATAAATATTACCGATAGCTGCAGGAAATACGCCGCTGTGAATCAGCCTATGTACCTATATATCGTTTTCTGCTGTCGTGTTTTTTTCTTTTTTCCTCTTTTTTTGCCAACATAGCTTGGGACAGCAGGATAGTAAAAAATCCATCTGGCACAGCACATTTGAAAAAGTTATTTCGTGATTCTCGGGGTATTAGGGACGCTGTTCGATGCCTTTTGTGATAACTCAGGGGGACTGGTTTGTCTTCGGTAATGTTCGTTGGTTACTCTGTGCACGCACTGTCATTCGTATGCGCTCACTAAATCACGATTGTACACGCAAAACTTGGGCACCTGATTTGATGAATATGACGCTATTTAATAGGTTTAGTTAATTTTGATGCGTAAGGCATGCTTAAAAGTATGCTCCTTATTAATAATGATGGTTCTCTCGTAGCCATTATAGCACACAATATAAAATGCCGTGTGCCGATACGAATCCAGTAATACGAGGTGAAGTTGAGGCGCACCGTAACAAATCTACGAAGCCGTAGAATTCTGAAATTGCTGCCATCTATACGACAGTGGTTCGTGCCGACGACATTCCAATCGGGGCACAGTGCAAGAAAGATCGTTTAGAAAGCTTTGTGTGCAGCTGAACAAAACCCAGATGCAAAATTAATCCGTACCTCCCTACTACAGAGCCCCTCATAGACCCCACGTTGGTTTGCGACGTCGAACACTCCATTTCGGTAGATGAACTAGGGAGAGTGTACTTTTCTATGAAAAAATTCTTCATCAACCATGCACTAGTAACCACTTTACGGTAATCTTTAAATATACACAATAAATATTTATGTTAACAAAGGAAGACACTGGCAGAACCACCTCCGCATAACAGAACCGAGAACAGAACACAGTGGCGAAAACGTATATGCACGCTGTAGACACACAAAAGCTCACACGCAGACACGCAAGACAGTTATTGTTTTTGAAGCAAGCTACCGTCACAGCTCGATAGCCTCGTCGCTCTTCCGTACACGAGCACAATCTTCCAATCGTTCCTTAACAAATATGACTTTGAGAGATGAATGGATTAAACTTTACAATAGAGAAGTACGTTCTTAAAAAAAAAGACGTACGAGCTAACTTGGCGATTATCTTTCTAATTGCGTAAATAATTGTTGCATCTTGCCGCTAAAAACTACCAACGCCATTTTACACTGCTGTAAAGGCAACATATTCCACGCGCCAAAGATGACTTAAAAAGAAAGGGACCTCTTCCACGGCTGTCGACGTACTACGTACTATATATATAGCGCTACTTATGTACAGTTGCATTCAATGTGAGCTGGAACGCGGTGCCCGTTGTCGAAAGGGCTTGAATACTGTATGGTTGCGCCTGCACACTAAAAAAGAAATGTTTAATAAATGTAAGCCACTGGAACGGTGTTCTATTCTCCAATTTTTATTTCGTCGACGCCGACATGCTATCTTGGGGCCCCTACTACCGTAGGTGCATTGTCGCAGCTCATACTGAACGCGACTATACGTTCGAATGTTTAGCTGTACTTAGTGCTGGAATGCTATAGCGGCGACAGTATAAAAGCAAAGAGAGCTACCTACGCAGACTCCTTTGAAAAGTACCAAGCTACCTTCCTCAATCCACAGTTGATGGAAATGTGGCGGTCAGCACGTCTTTAAGATATAGTAATCACAGTGTGGTTTGTGCTTTTGATATTGCCTCTGTGAGTAAATAATTATTGGACGGAAAGCGACAACAAAACATTAATTGGCCTGTAATCACCATTTTGTAAATTTTTTTTTTTGCACAACGCCATAGTTTGGCAACTGTGTATGGTGGGAAACCCAACTTGGTGTTCTGGGGCTCACGGTAATGAAGCCCGTACTAGTGACTACAACAGTACAATACCCCATGCGCAAATTGCCGACAACGCCGCCTGTCGCCAAGGCTGCGAAGCGTTGGCGGGCTCAGGCGAGCCCTGCTCCCGTCAGCGCCTATGCGCATGCTGTCGTGTTTGCGCCCTTGATCGTGATGTAACACTTCTCTCAGCCTTCAGCGATGTCTTGAAACAACTGTTGCGTAGTTGGATGCGTTAAAACGTACATGAAACTCGCCAGGCACACACTTAGTTTCCGGTGCTGCTTCACGAGCAAGAGCGTCGGAGGCGGTGGAGCACGGCTGTTCGACGGAGAAGATGAGCAATCGCGCTTCGTTTACTGCAGTTTTGAAGCAATTATTATGTTTGTATGTTTTGCTTGATGTCGCTGCACCGTTAGTGAACGCTTGCACGTTCAAACTTAGATTGGATTATTAGATTATGAGGTTTTACTTGCCAAAACCCCGATCTCATTATGAGGCACGCCGTAATGACAGACTGCGGATATTTGGACCACCTGGGGTTCTTTAACGAGCACCTAAATCTAAGTGCTTGGCTGTTTTCGCATTTCGCTCACATCGATATGCAGCCGCCGTGGCCGGGATTCGATCCCGCTACCTCGTGCTTAGTAGCCCTACACCATAGCCACTAAGCAACCACGGCGGGTAGTTTCAACTTGGTCGCCTCGTCTACAGTCCAGAACATATAATAAACACTAGGTTGTTGTTACTGATGAGACAGGATGCCTCCTTTGAAAAAAAAAATAAAGGAGATGCCAAAAGCTAAGCCAGAGAATGCGGAACGAAGCTGTGGAGAGAAAAGAGAGAGAGAGAGAGAGAGAGAGAGAGAGAGAGAGAGAGAGAGAGAGAGAGAGAGAGAGAGAGAGAGAGGGGAAAGGCATGGAGGTTAACCAGAGGAGAGTTTCCGGTTTGCTACTCTGCATTGGGGTGGGAGATATAGGGTTTGTAAAGACGACAAAGAGCGAGAGGAGAAAAAAAAGAAAAAAAAAAGAAGAAAAAAGGAAAGCAGGTAACAGAGAAGGCGTTCACACAGGCCGGTAGATCTCAAGAAGTGCAGTAGCGCTTGCACGGCCTTCTGACGCGATGTTAAGTCACGTAGATCTAAAATTCTTTCTTCAACTGGTTCAGCCCGACGGAAAGCGATTGTCTTTGCACACATGTACTGCGGGCACTGGCATAGAACATGACTAATGGCGAACATGGCGAAGTTGTGAGGCACTAATTGTGTTTAGACGCTTTGAAAAGAGGGCTCCATATCAAAAAGCAGGTGACGGCACCTTCAAAAAGGTTTCACGTAATCTCCCATGCGTTGCACAGAATCCGCTGTTGCTCTACCTATCGATGGCACTGAAATGCCACCTGCGGCGTAGAACGTTCGGTGTCCGCTCGTCTCAGCTATTTGAATATTGACTGCACAACCTGGCGTTTGTGAGCATTAAAGGCTTTTGACAGGGCATTCAATCTCGTTTTGAATGCCTCTCATTATCCCTTCGCGGTAATGGGAAATGCCTGAACTTCGAAGCCCTGATGTCTGCAACTAATGCAGATGCACTTTACTCCAATTGAGTGATGCGTTGTGGTCAATTCTGAAACCTTCATAATTCTTTTTTGTTTTATTTTCTTGCTAGTGGTGCTAGCGAGTGCTTGTTCCATTTTTCTTCTTTTGCATTAAATGCGTCAATATATGTTCAAGTTGCTGCACAGTAGTCGTCTCTGCTTTGAAAATGATTTCAACGTAGCACGTGGTTTACAAGAATTATTTAATGACATGCTTTGTATTAGCTTTCAAACTGTTAATACTGTGTAAAAGTACTCTTTTAATTAAAAAGCGCGGTTATGGCTATTCAGACTCGGGGCGCTACAACAGGTGATACAACATGTTGTTTAATTCTGTATTTTGGTGCGACGATGATATTAGTAAAAATGGTGCTGACACTAAAATATAACATAAAATATAGAAGCAATATGCTTTTGACTGAGCAGGGAGGCAAACTTTCAGCTATGGCGTCTTCTGATATCTCACTCGCGTGCTCCCGTGCAAACATCAAAACGCTCTACTTGTTTAAGGATGGAACATGTGAAATCGATGCTGTGCAGAAAGTAGTAAGACGCAAGCATAAAAGCAATCAGCCCTTAATTTCCGGAGTCCTATGTATGCTATTTTTTTCAAGCTCATCGTGCTGGTTTGCAAGCTTTACCGTCGCTGGCTTCTCACGTGGCCTCGCCGGAACGAACCATGCATTCGCCAGCGCGACGGCGCTCTCTGAACCTACTATAAAAATACACGGCATGTAAACGAAGCAAATGTGTGCATGAAGAACGTTGGTTCACGGGCCAACAAATGAAGCCATTAGTGGCTGGGGCTTTATAATGAAAGCGGCATACTAGCGATGAGCTCCATTTCGTAAGGCAAGCTTGTAGATGCTGGTATGCGGCAAACATTTGGCGCGTAAGGAGACAATGCCGTCCCAGAGAGCCGTGAAGTCGGACACATGTCCACTATTGTACAGTGCGATTTCCTTGCGCACACTGACACTGCAGAAGTAACTATCGGGGCTGCGGTCATGCCTGCAGTGGAAGCAGGCGTCTCCGGAACGAGGCCCGCCTGCTGTTCCAACGGCCGCCGCTAGGCTGCTTTAAGTGGCGCCCCCCTATAGGGGCTGCGCATGGCGTACAGCAGTAATACTCGTGATAAGGATTGTGGCCGGCAGCACTAGTTGCCATACAAAATGTCGGTGGAGAGTATAATGTCACTTACTTCGTAGACGGTGTGCGCTCCGGGCGGTTTGTTTGGCGATGCTCGCACGACTATGAAGACGTGCAGGAAGTGCGACTTGATGCAGGCCGGTGAGAAAAGCGTGTTGTCCGCCTCCAGGAACACCATGCAGACGATGTCGTTGCCGATGTGCCGCTTCTTCTGAAGCTGCGAGGGAGCGCCAAGAAGCGCGTCGCTCCTCATGTCGAAGATATATAGAACGCGTTAGGCGGCGTTATACATCTACGTGATGCCCAATAAAATTTGACATGATTGATTTGATTGAAGGTTACTTAACCGCAAAATGGACCAGTTCGAGCTCAAGGCGTACTCCGTTCGACGTAGCGGAACAGCTACGCGCTACGTGACAATGGACTTACGACACTGGTTACGTCAGTTTCGTGTTTTTGTGTGCGTGCGCTGTTTCTTGGCGCGGTGCTGTTCAAATCTGTAAAATAGCACCCAATGGCTGGCAGGTTCATTCATTCATTCATTCATTCATTCATTCATTCATTCATTCATTCATTCATTCATTCATTCATTCATTCATTCATTCATTAATGAAAGGAAGCACCGCAGATGACATTTCACGAAAACCCGAAAACCTTCATTTCATTTTTCATCGATTCAATCTGGAGTATTCAATGAGCCTTTACTCCGATTTCCCTCGTATTCCTATTTATATACTTGGTATGGTAGATACATAAAGCAGCCAGTATTGCAAAAATATGTGGTGGCTAAGATTCCGCTTTCTTGCATAGGCAAGCAAATAGACGCAAAAAAGTCTCGACTTGTTGGCTGGCAGAGCTTTATAGTTGTTATTTTTAGAGCGGAGCTTCAGAAACTGCTTTATTGCTGTTGGCTTGCGCAGCTGACAAAACGGTTGGCGGATTCTGTTCACTCGGTACTTCCTCTGTTGCTTTCTCATCTTACTATATAATACCTCTCGAATAATAGGACGCACTTTTGGCTGTGACGAATAGCGTATAAATACACACCACTCCATCCTTTACTACCAGCGAACCTATCTCTCCAGGAGTCCAGTAAACCGGTAAAAAAAAAAAAGCTTTATTGATCGTACTTTTCGTTGATTCGAGCACTTATCTATTCTTTCCACCCTTTATTACTTCCACTGTAGCGGTCACGGGGACACCGGAAATGTTCAGGCGGCTCGCTGAGTATCCAGGTCACGTTCCAACCATCTCTGCCTCCAGTCGTGTTTTGCTCTTCCGCGCTGTTTCAACCTGCTACTTTTTGATTTTATATACTCCAAGCTAAACCAAGCAAGAACCACTTCTGAGAACACTGACGGTAAGCCTAGTGATGCGTGGTTATAGTCCCTGGAAAATAACCGAAAGAGAGAGAGAAAAAAAAGAGCACAAGGAACGGCTACCAAGCAAAACTCTCGTGCCGGGGTTGTAGCCAAACAGCCACAGCGACAACACGAACTGGAACCACTCGGCGACGCAACGCGCACAACTTCAGCGTAAGGGCAACACAAAGGAAGCGTCTGTATAGAGCACCCAACAAAGGCAAAAAAAAGAAAGCACGCCATTCCCTCGGGGACATTTGTTTTCAATTTACGAGCAGGGAACCTGGAAACTCGTCAGAATGCGCGTAAAAAATTCACCGCCCCCGATAAGTGCCCCCTTGGTATAAGGCGTGGCGTTGCTGGTCCTTTCTCTGGGAACGCAGGCGCCGCTTATACGAAGCGATAACAAATAGCAAAAACTTGGATGGGGCGCACGATTTTCCTCGCCGGCCTTTCTTGGAGCATGCTCCGCTTGCTTTTAAGATGCCAGCGGAGATCAATTTCCAGGCTACTTACGCTGTTTCACTCGCGGGGCGCCCGGTCTTCAACATTTTGCTTGAGATGAACGTCATGGCGTACGACTGTTCGGAAACGGTTTGCGTTTGCGTCTTTATAAGCAGTTTGTCACACTTTCCTTGATATGACGAAAATGGTCAGGCTCTTGCAATTCTACACCGGCAGCTTGTTTTAATTTATTTTGTTGTCTTCAGGCACTTACGCAAATATTTCGAAATGAGCTGAAAAAAGAACGCGTGCACGCGCGCAAATACGCAAACACGTTTTAGTACCACTGGCCGAACTAGGCTAAGCGCTGTGCTAGTGGGTACACGATCAACTAAGATAACTACCAAAACGATTCGCAGGAAATCTACAAAGAGTGCAAATGGTGAAAGCGTTCATAATGTGCGCTTGTATCTCGTATATGCCTCTTTTTCGTTGCTATGTTTGTTTTGTTTTGTTTTAGTCGAGCTGGTTGAACTCGCGTAGCTAGCAGTTTGGAAGCGGTTTCTGGTGGCGACCGGTTCTCGGAAGAGAATACAAGCGTCATACTGGTCAGCCAGCTGTCTGCCTGCGCGAGACAGTCCATTCATGCGTTTCGGGGTGCGTGTTTCTGATCTTGCAAGATCCATCTTTAACTGTACAATGTAACACCATATACGTGTAAAATCTACGGCGGCATCACAAGTCTCAGTGTTATGTCGACAAGCGATGGCGGAGGTTGCATTCACTAGTGTGCTGCTCCCGCGTTGTCCTAAATGATGTTCCTTTGTTATTATAGCCATCACGGTGTCAAAAAAACAAAAGATGTATCTTGTGGAAATGCGTTGATTTCTGCCTCGAGTACCAAGACTTTTTCTGTTTTAAATATTAATACGAAACAGCAGATGTTACAGACAGGCCGCTGCGGGGAGAACTACGGCGCTTCAATACGTTTTGGTCGTGGCTTGCGTCTCACTCATTGGTATAGGCACGTTCTTGAAAATATAGAGTACACAATTCCTTCAGTACGTGTCTCTCTGTATGTAATGCTACGCATACGCCAGGCTTAATCCAGCCAGAAATCGAGACATCGCTCAACTAGGCTCAAGATGGCGGAAATGACAGTCATAGCGACGACTAAGTTCAGAAAGCGCTCAGAACAGCTACGTGCTACATGCCCTTATTCTCATGCGCTATTTGACGTTTCAAACTTTCACAGTTCGCGCTGGTGAAGTGTCTAGCTTAGTTTTCACGGCTTGGCGAACAGGAATTGTCTAGTCAAAGAGACAAGAAAGCCACGAGGTCATTTCTGCCATTGGGTGTAGCGCTTTCTTCCGACGACTGTCAACGTCGGCCTGTCGCTGGCCTGCCTTGTATTCATTTCGAATACGCAGCCGACCAGTGTGTTTCTTGGCATGACATTAATATATTCGAACTTCTTTATCTAAGATGTTCCATCATCCACGATTCCGGACATTAACCGTCTAGTGTCGGCTTCTGTCGCTACAGCGTGTTAGGCTTAAGATCCCGCCTTACGATATTGGTAAGCCTCCACATAAGACGACAGAAAAATAGTCACGTGGCTACTTTCCTCTCCCTCCATGTTCGCCATTGCTGCTGCTGGACTGTCGTGCTGGTAACATTTTTGAAACGAGCACTTCTGGTCGCACTGCCGCGAGCCGCGACTACATTTCGCCCCCGACATATGCCGCCATTTCTGCACTGACAAAATTGAGCTTGAAGGGAAGCCCACTTAATCTACTCTCTGTTCACCAAGATAGCACCAAGGCCACCTTTCTTCAAGCTACCCTGGATTAGGCACTGCTTGCCTCTTGCGACTGTGTCTGCCGGGACGTGCTTTCGAGGTAGAAAAACATGAAAATCAAGCCATTCAAGCCTTATCCACGGATTAGTAGTTTCACAACGTTTTTCTTTTTGTTTTCTTAGTTTTTCTTAGGTAAGCTTCCGGGATAGACAGCCATTTCCGTGGCCCAACTTACAGTATTTCACTGCAAATAAAGAACAATAACAAATATATATGGAGAACTTGTCCGAGCTAGGGGGCATATCACTGTCCTTGACACGCACTATACCTTTATTTGCAAAAAAAAAATGAAAGAAAGAAAGAAAGCTAATTTGCTGCCTTGTATGATATATAGAGAGATGAAGTTTATTGACCCAACAGATCATCATCCGAGCCGTCAACGCTTGTAACTTAATTCTTGAAGGATTAGGTTACAAGCGACACATTTTGTCTGGATATTTTTCCCCCGTGTTGATTATTACGCCCTGCTCATACGCTATTTCTCCATGCTGGAGCGCGAATTCTCCTACAAGATGGAGTGAATGAACTACAGTAGACGATATGCGAAATTCGTAAGCAGGCTTTCCCACGCACCTAACTTTCCCTATAACTAATATTGCCGACCTCTCGCTAATAGGCGCACTTGTAGTCAAGATGTGTGCTTTTGAAGGTTGGATGCTGTGAGAAACGAAGTACAGCATGGAATAGTAATGTGACGCATACAAATGAGGACACAAGAAGTCACGTGAACTCACAGACACGGCGCGTGCTCATGCGCCTTTTTCGTGTTCTCTTCTGTAAGCGCTACATTAATATTCGAAGATGCCATATCAGCAAGCCAGCATTGCAACGCTATACAGCAAAGATGGCGGTACCAATGCGCACGCTGACGCGTGGCGTCCGCCATCTTCGTAAGCTCATACGTGGTGTGTGGAGAAGTGCGCGAGCGTGGTTTCCCACATTGTCTATTCCTCTACAGGTAATTCAACGAAGACCCACCTTCTGCGGGTCGTGCTCCTCGTGCGGAAGCATGGTAGAGACGTGAAACATGATCTCGATGCTCTTCCAGGCAGTGTACACGGACTCAGTGCCGGTCAGGTCGTGGACGGTGTCCAGGCCTCCTTTGTACTTGTCGAAACCTGTGAAAAAGCGGATGGGGCGTCGTCGACATTTTGAGATAACTTTTACTGCGATAGCAATTATATGGACACTTCGGGAGCATTTTTCCTGTAGCCGTCGCCGTGGTGTTCCGTATGAAGGCCAAGGGCGATAACACCGTCGCCGCGCGACGTATGCTATATGTGAGGCTGGAAGCACGCGAGGGAAGCCGACGCTCGTGGATTAGTCTGGCGCGCGCGAAGGAGGAAAGCGGAGAGCAAACGAGCCGTCTTCCTTGCGCGAAAGGCCGTGCGGGAATGGGAGGGAGGGGAACTGACGATCGCGGCTCAATCTCGCGGGCGACCGGGAGGAAAATGGGGAGGCAGCGCGGGAGAGAGGATGGCCGGCTTTGGCTCCACCAACAAGCGCGTACTTTGCACGGCCGCGCGCGCCAAATCTCGAAAGGCGTCTGCAGACGGCTCATGCCTCTGTGCGCGCTGTGTTCTCGGCACTCTTGCGCTGAAGCGACAGAAAGCATCACGGTCACTTCGCTCGCTGCTGCTGCCGCGCTTGCTCGTACCAGCGTTTCGACAGCGAATGTCCGGCCTTATCGAGTATGGTGTGTTTATGTTGGCTTGTGCGTGATGACACCTTGTTTGTTAGTTCAGTTGGTAAGCGAGTGTTTCGGAGTTCATACGGCCGATAAAACTATTATCCTCACTTCTTGTAGCTGCCTACTAATTTACTATTGCAATCGATGCTTCGCCTTCCGGACAAAACTGCGACATTTTTTTTCTTTCACTCGTATTTATTCAGTTGTATGAACAATCCAGGCACGTTCTCGCAGTGAAACTGCTGAGAAGTAAAAGTTGCTACATTCTGAGAAATGTGTCAGACATAAAGACGATATGCGTATAGCCAAGCCCACTGTTCTAAACTCTTATGTTAAGAATTCCAGAAATCAGAACATTTCCGCGCCTTTGTTGAGGTCACAGAACCGTATGTTCGTTTGTAATTTCTTTCAGTATGAAATACACACTTCGATACATATTCATCATATTACGCTTGATTCTGAAGGGAGACGCGGCTAGGCGCTGCATTTTATTTCGTAATTGTTTTTTTTTTATCCCTCACATTTTTTTTCTCCAGCTTCGATCGATATGCCTCGGGAGTGGAAGTAGACGCTGACATATTCGCCAGAGTGCCGATGCATTGTGCCCCATCGATCCCTGCAGCATTGTCATTCGTTCGCGTCGAAAAGCACCCGATTCCTTTGTGTCGATTCATGGCTGAGGCTTAGCGAATTTCACCAGCCTCGCGGAAACTGGTATAAAGCACGACTTCAAGCTATTGGGATGCGATGAACCGCTCGCTGCCTTTCGAGCTGCGGCGGATGTTTTTATATGCGGCGCGCCATTGTGCAGCGATGAGAACCAGAAGAAAGCAACGGTAGACCGTGGGGCCACGAGCCCATTACAGTTGCACACAAAAGTTTCTGCGGAAAATTGAACGCTTCTGTATGCTTGCATCGGCGGTGCGGTGGTTTCAAGTATACGCGAGAACACTGTCGAGAGTGTGGTGGTCGACGGAGCCTGCCTGAAGAGTCCTTAGGTCCTGTTACATAGCTATTAAGGGCGAAAATGTAGATGTGCCTAAAGAAAACTATGTGACGTGAAAGCGTAAGGTAATGTAAGGTAATGATATACAAAGAAAGAAGGCAGAGAGAAAGAAAGGGTTAGAAGGTCAACAAGATGCGTGTCTGGTTTGTTACCGTCACAGGAGGCAAGGGTTAAGAGTAAAAGTAAAGCTGGGAGTGACGGTTGCTTGGTCCGCTCATATTTGAGACATCTTATTACTGTTGATTGAGAATGATTCTTCAAGAAAACTTCCGTTCTACTTGACATTTTTTATTGGTCAATAAGTATTTCAAAGTTCATACTGCTAATACATTTATGAAATCTGGCAACTCTTGGTCAATGCCACTGTGTGGGTAGGGGCTGCTGCTCTGAAAGACGTCATTGTCGTCGTCGTCATTGTCGTCGTCGTCATCATCATCATCATCATCATCACCATCATCATGCACTAGAAAGAAAGGAGAGAGACCTGCCGTAGTGGCGCGGTGACTTTGGCGCTGCGCTGCTAAGCCCGAGGGTACTAAATGAAACGCAAGCTGGGGCGGACGCATTTAGAAGAACGTGATATGCGAAAACGTCCGCGTACTGCATTGGGTGCGCGTTAAAAAACCACGTGGTCAAAATTCATCTGGAGTCCCCCACAACGGCTTGCCTCATAATCATATCGTGGTTTTGGCAGGTAAAACACCAGATAGTATTTTAATTTTATTGCGATAGCAATTATACAGACACTTCGAGCGTATTTCTACAGTCGCCGTCACTGTGATGTTCCGTATAAAGTCCAAGGGCAATAACACCGTTGCCACGCGTTATTTGCGTAGGTGCGAGTGAAAGCTTGCGAAGGAAGTTGACTATCGCGACTCAATCGGGCGCGCGCTGAGGAGGAAAGCAGAGGGCAAAGCGGAGTCTTCCGTCGCGTGAAAAGCAGTGGGGGGATGGGAGGGAATGGGGGGCTTCGTTGTTCTCCGGCAGCAACTGCGTATTTCGCGACCGGGCTCAAGGGGAACTGAAGATCGCGGCTCAGTCTCGTGCGCGATAGGAAGTAATGTGGGGAGGCAGTGTGGGAGGGAGGGGGGCGGCTTCCACTTCGCCAACAAATGTGTACTTTGCACGGCAGTGTGCGGTTGCGCGCGACGTATCGTGAAAGGGATCTACAGACAGATCATACCTTTGTGCGCGCTGTGTTCTCGTCGCTCTTGCGTTGAAGCGCTAGACAGCACGAAGGTCACTTCGCTCGCTGCTGCTGCCGCGATTGCTCACACTAGTGTTTTGGAAACGAGTGTCGCGCTCATCGAGTGTGATGCGTTCATGTTTGCTTGTGCGCGCGGACACCATGTTTGTCAATTCAAATAGTAAGCAGATGTTTCCGCGTTTATATGTCCGATAAAACTATTATCCTTACTTCGTATAGCTGTCTGCTAATTTGCTATCGCAATCAATGCTTCTCCTTTTGGGCGAAGCTGAGCCTTTTTTTTTTATAGAGGAGGGGATATATTAAAGGCAGGGAAGTTAAAGCAAGAGTGAGCCCGATTGGCTACCACTCACAGGCGGAGTGGAAAGCGGAGAAAAATATTAAGTGTAGGAGGTAAAGATCTGAGTTGATGCGAAAAATGGTCGCCTGCGTACTGCAGTACACGGAGTTGTTCGACAAATTGCCTCTCAGTTATGGTGACTTCATCAATTGATGTACTATAACAATACGAACTTGTTGTAAGCTTAGTGACTGAAATACCAAATATATTAAATATAAATTTAAAAAACGCTACATGAGACAACGATACAGGTCGCAAGAATAATGAAAGCCTTTCACAAGAATCGCACGTTACATGTACAACCATAATAAGAACACGAAGTAGCAGATATGCATATACGATGCGTAATTTAGAGTCGGCACATGACTTGTTATTATGGGCTGCCTATACTGAAATAATTACTTAAGAGCACAGCTATTCCATGTTTTCATGGAGCCACTTATGACGTTAGGCATACATCTCACGTGTCAGCGATGACACCAAATTTGGTGCTGTTTTCATTGCGGAGCCTTGACCAAGCTGGGTGCCGACTTCAAGAACTATGGTCAGCAAATACATTTATGCGCGGCGCGTTTCAGAGCACTGTGATCTCGACGCGCCAAAGCTCAGTCACATGTGTACACTTTTTCATACTGCATGGGATTTCTTTATGACGCGGAAAAAGATCGCTGCACAGCGAATAAGAAGTTAGAAAGCGCTGAATCAGACGTTTCCTAGCACGTTCGAGAACTTTGTTGCGGGAATTTTTTACTAAAGTTAAGCCTTTTGAAGGTGAATAATCAATTTTCTCTGAAAGGGAATATCCATAATTCTGCAAGCGTGCTTCCCTGCCCATATCGTTGACCCACAGATGATGGCGGACATTGCTTTATATAGAAGTGAAACTAAAGCTGGAGCGCACGATCTAATGCCTCTGGCCTTGTCCTCGACACCAGAATGACGTTTCATTATAACCTTGTCTAACCTTGGCTGGGGCGTTGTGTATATAGGTTGCTTAGTCTCATTTATATTTATTGAATACTATAAACATGTGAAGAGCTATGCTGAAGGAGGGAGCGTACAGCACGCAATGCGTTTTATTTATTTTCTTTCTTTTGCTGTCTCAAACAGCATCGTAGAATAAATGGTGTGTTTAGCGTGTACGGATCATAAAGCTTCTAGTTAAGCTGTACATTCTAGGAGAAGAAGAAAAATACCATAAAAAGAGTACATTTGCAGTATTTCGGAGTGAGTGTTTTTATTTCACACGCGGCGAAAAGTCAAATTTGCATATTCTGCGCCACTGATGCGTCGTCGAGGTAAATCTGACGGCTTCCACTGAGCAGACACCCGAAATTAGCTTTAAGGTGATTGCAAACGTTGAATAAACATAGATTGTGAGGGTTTCGTATTTCTACCAATGATTTTTTTTTCTTAGCATGCGTAATACTAACTTGAAAACAGAACAGGTGACTTGTCAGGATAGTAGATTTTCTTTTTTTCAGTTTTCCTAAGCCCCACTGCTTTTTCACATTTGGTTTTCATATACTTCATCATCTCTTTTTACTTGTTCTGTCAGAGCCTTCTAGAACTAAGTTACTTGCCTTTAATGAAACAAAAAAAAAAAAGAAAACCTGAGGATCCGACCATTTTCTGTTTTCCCTCACACGTGTCTCAAAGATAATCTTACGTACCTACATAATTCTAAGTTTACGCCCGACCTACTTTTCCTTTGAAATTTTTACTTGAACATATCTTCGCTCAATATTCTGATCTTATGTTTTTCGCTATTTCTGTTGGTTATCTTCTCGTGTTCCCTTTTTTCCCTGTTTCTTACTTTTTCCCTTTCCATGGGAGCCCTCGCGTGTGACGACTTCAAGGTATAACGTCGATGGCAAGATAAAATGTGCGGTTCACCGAAAGCGTTTCCAGATTGGATGGGATTAGCTCACAGAGCTGCCGCATGCAAAGTATGTTTCGAAATCGCGGTGCGCTTGAGAGCATTATTAAATCTCCCAAGTAAAGGCGGTGCTCGGGTTGAGAGAGGAATATAGGAAGGCAGGGATGTTAACTCGGGTAGAGAGAACCGCACTAATGGGGACGTGCTCCCCAATTTGCATAGCGGCGGCGACACAATTATAGGTTTAGCGGCAGTAACGTTTCACGAAGCATATAGAGGTCTCTGCTGATTGCATAGCATTTATAGACCGCAGTATTGGCTGCGACTTCTTTCTTCGAGCTTTCATTAACCGCATGAATTTGCGTACGTGATGCTATCGTGAGGATAGGAGACGGTTGAGTACCTGATGCTATCGCGAGAACTGGAGTAACGTTGCCGCTCTTCGCATACGTCACGAGAAGACAGCATCATATCAACGATGACTAGCAACATGTTACAGATACCAAGCATGTGGTGACGCTGCGCCAGCGTTACTCAGTTAGGTAGGGTGCTGGAAACGCGCACAGGCTGTGATAGGGCGCGCTTTAGCTGATTTGAAGTTCTTCGAAAACATGCACTTGGTAAGAAGAGTCGGGCCACAAAGCACAGGTGAACTTGCAGCGCGAAATTACACAACACAGCTAAAGTAATCTCCTTGGAAAAAGAAAATCAAAAGAAAATTGAAAAAGCTAGGAGACGTCACCAGGGCCATTCGGCTGCTTCAATTTCTTGCTTGAATTGGAGAGGAAGACGAAGTGCTCCTCCTGTTTAACACATCTTTCAGGCGGAATTGTTGGCGATTGTATTAGCTTTACGCAAACTGTCACCATCTCTATCATTAGCCATAATCTTCAACGATTGCCTGTCTGCCTGCTCTTCGCTAACCACACCAAAAGTGGCTGAATAATTACGAACTTTCCATTGTCTTCTTCCACGACACTTACATCTGATTCGTTAAGTGTGGGTGCCAGGCCGAAAAGGTCTAGCCTCAAACGAATATGCAGATATACACGCAGTAGTACCCTATGATGGTCCTATAATCCCCATTTTACCTTCGTCAGCTTTCACCACTGCGGCGCGATTCAAAAATATACCGCTACAAATAAGTTCGCACAATCATGATTGGCAACATCTGCATTCCCACATCTAAGTTTTCCTTAAAACAACAAATGGTGCTCTTCTAGAAAAATTGAAGTAGCGATTACAAGACTACGGTGCCGAGTCCCCCCGTTGAACTTTTACCTCCACAGGTCTGGTCTGGCTATATCACCTTTGTGCCTTTTATGCAATGAGATTGAATCTCTAGAACACTTTATTTTGACATGTCGCCGTTTAATTACTCAACGGAAACGATTTTTAGAAGAACCCTTCCAAAAGTTTGGCTTTAATCTGACTCCTTCTGTAACGCTTTCCTTTGGGGCTACCGTGCTGGGTTACAGCCATAGGAACGTTAGTGAAGCGCTCTGCTTTTTTTTGCTTAAGACAAAACGAATTGCATGTTAGAATTCTTCTAAATACTTATAATCTTCACAATATTAAGAAAATCTAGATAATTGATTAATCATACCTATAGCAGTAGATACTTTAAATCCAGTTGTAATATACTTATTTCATTTCACCCTAATTTATCAAAATAATGCTGACAGTTCCTTCACCGCCCGATTCATGGCCGATCCCCCAGAGTGAGTTGCGCCATTTCGCTAGGGAACAGGAACAAAAACAAGAGCACATCTCGCCCGTCGCTGTGATTTTCTGGACTTATCGAGTCTGCCACCCCTATATCGAGGTGATAGATGTACAACATCCCGAGGCCCCTCCCGGTTCCCATTCACCCGCGGACATAGCTTCGAGGAAGCGAAGAATCACATCGAGCGATAGCGAGGACACATAGCTGTACTCCGCATCAGATGACGAGTCCTCGGAAGACTGCTTCAGACCTGTCCTGCACCGCAACGCCAAACGAAGAATCACTAACGCATCTTCGGCGTCAAGCGAGGCCTGAACGATGGCCTAGCTCACTCCATCTTGTTTGTGCCACAGAACGCTACTGACAACCTACGCGCCCTAAACAGGCAAGCAATCTCGATGTATGTAGAAAACACTGTGCCGAACGAGATCAAGGATGTCAGGATAAACACTAGGAGAAACATCCTGGGAATCAATGTGATGAACCCGAGCGCACTGAACACATTCCAACATGTAACGCAGTAGGGTAACATCAAGGTCCGATCCGTCGTGCCAGCGAATGGGGCCACAATAACAGGAGTCATCTATGACATTGACATTGAAATGCCTAGCGCAGACCTCCCAGTTCTCATAAAACCAATAAGTAAACACATCGTAATTAAGCAGGTTGTTTGCCTCGGTAACACACGTTGTGTGAGGATGACGTTCAAAGGTGACTGTCTTCCCTCCCACGTAAAGATTGGCCACTTTCGCCACAAAGTTCGACCAATTATTCCAAGAACAATTCAATCCTTCAACTGTCAGAAGATTGGCCATGTGAAGGGTGTTTGCTAAAATTCCGCACTGTGCCCTCGATGCGCCGAACCCTACTCAGAAGACAACTGCAGCACAACCACGTTGAAGTGTCTTAACTGTCAGGGTGATCACTGCGCCTCTTCCAAAGACTCTCTTCAGATCAAGAAAGAGATCTCTATCCTCAAACAAATGGTGAGGAACAGCTCTACCCACGAAGAGGCTGCTGAGAAAGTCCGGCGAAGACGACATCACTATCGAAGGTCCTCACGATGGAAAATATCAACTATTCAAGAAAAGTCAACTCGTCTAGCAGCACCGTCGGCGAAAGTTTCCAGCACCCCAAACACCGATATTAGAAGGGAGAAAACTGCCAGATCTCTCTCTACAAAGGAATGGCCGCCATCTACGCGTACACGACCGGAAGACGAGCCACAGCAGAAGCCGCCCCCAGTACGCCAAGGTGCTGCATCCTAGGAATCGCGGAAAGCAGATGAGCAAGTGGTAGCTCTTTTCAGGCCTTTTTTGAATGCCATTCGCGTGTTGTTAAACAACATGCGCACAGCGTCTGCCGGAAGTGCGGTTCAAGTACTGAACGCTCTGTGTCCGGTGCTTGAGTACATCATGGCTCCTCAGCCACTGTCTTTGAGGGATAAGGTCCAAAAGTAGCTATTTTTCAGTGGTATGCCCATGGGCTCATAGCGCGCATTTCGGATTTCGGTCACTTCGTGTACGCCAATATGTTTCCCATTATTGTCATTTACGAGCCGAAGTTATCGAACACGATCAGGCTTTCCGGATATGAATCGTTTATGTCGTCGACAGTTGGTGAAAACACTATGGTTTTGGTGTTTTTTCGCCCTGATCTCGCTTACATTCATCAGCGTGTGCCACCTAATGACGATAATCAATATATATGCCTAACAGTAAAGAAAAAGAATTTTACCTTTACTGTTGTGGGCGCCTGCCTATCTCCGTCAAGTCGATTTGGTCAGAAAAGTCTACGAGACATCCTGTCCTTAACTCCCTATCAGTGAGTCATTATTGGAGACTTCAACGTCGATCATACACTCTGGGGAAGTTCGAAGATCAATGCGAGAGTCAGAGGTCTGGTATCTTTCACCTCCAGTAATGAACTTTGGCTGTTGAATGATGTAAGTACTACGTTTCTACGTGGCTCCAGATACAGCAACTGTCTTGGCGTTTGTCTTACGAAGCCTTGTCAGACGTGCTGGGTGGTTTGCGTACATAGAGACGCACGGAAGCGACCATATCCCCACGTGCGTCAAGATCAGATTGTCTCCTTCCAAAATAGATATACGATCCAAAGGGTGGACCTGACTAGATTTCAGTCTGCCATGGAAGAATACTGCAAAGCCAATCCATCTTTCGACTTGGAAGAGGCAATCAAGAGCGCGGTACAATACACTATGCGTACTCTCACATGCTCTTCGAAACTGACAGAATTTGATGTGGAACTTAAACGACTTCGAGTAATCCGACTACGTGCTGAACGAAGGTGCCGACATACGAAGGCAATGGACGATTTACATACCATGAGACGCACACAAAAGAAGATCCAGCGCCAGTTAGACAAGGTCGAATTGCAACGTTGGACTGCTTTCTGTGAGTCGCTAGATCCACGTAAGCCTTTATTGCGACTATGGAGAACGGTGTGAAGTCTCCGGACACCGCCCGTACAGCGGTTCCCAGCTCTAGCCTTATCTCAAAAGAGACCGGAGATTGACGTGGCAGTGGAGTTCTGCACTAGATTATACGGCCAACTCGCAGCTCCCAACATTCCACCGCCTTCGGTAGTTGTTCGCCACCCCGGGATCACCGCATGGATCTGCCATTCTCAATCACCGTACTTAAGGCAGCGTTAGCTTTTTGAGGCCGTACATCAGCGCCAGGACCTGGTGGCATTTCCCTACCGAGCTCTGTGACACCTGGGTCAGCGAAGAAGAGTTGTTCTAGGTAGGATTTTCAATGAATCTTGGCGAGATGGTACGCTACCCAGAAGCTGGAAGACAAGTCGCCATTTTACACTGCTGAAGCCTGGCAAGTCACCGTTGGAATTCTCATCATATCGCCCGATCGCTTTGGCAAGTTATGTGGGCAAAGTAATGGAGGGGATGATGCCAGAACACCTGGAGTGGTACTTGGAGTATCGCAACACCTACTCGGATGCCATGGCGGGCTTTCGACGTAGTCGAGCATCGACCGATAGCGTCTTCGACCTGGTCACCTGCGTTCAGCATGAGAAATTCCGTAAGCGTCTCTGCGCTTCCTTGTTTCTTGACGTCAAAGGGGCGTATGACAACACTACGCATGAACTCATGTTCTCTGCTCTCGAAGAGGTAGGAGTCGGTGGTCGGATGTTTCAATGGATACGCAGCTATCTCTCCACACGATCCTTTTTTGTAAGCACCGAGGAAGGCCATACTTCTCTACATTCTAGCTACCGAGGCATTCTCCAGGGCGGTATACTTAGCCCTTTGCTATTTAATCTAACCCTAATTGTTCTCCTTGAGCATGTGCCAAGCACAGTCAGGCTATCAATGTGCGCGGATGAAATCTGCATATGGACGTCTGCAGTAACACGCCTACAGTTGCGAGCGAGAATTCAGAGAGCTGCCACTCAAGCTGCTATCTACCTCCGTAATGGAGGCCTGGAAATTTCCTCCGAGAAATGCGCACTAGTGCAATTTACGCGCAAACCGATGGTAAACTGCAACGTAATGATAAATGGCCAACGAATACCATATGTCCGATCTTACAAGTTTCTAGGTTGCATAATCTACAGAGTCTTCTCATGGAGCTCTCATGTATCATACGTCAAAGAAGCGGTTGACAGGCCATCTGCCACCTTTTAAAGTTTTTCACTGGCAAGACTTGGGGAATGTCGACAAGTCCTATTTTACAACTACACAGGGTGCTTTTTCACGGCTTTCTGTGGTACAGCTGGCCAGCAATAACTAACACAGGCAAAACGAATCTAAGCACAATACAAAGTGTCCAGGGACAAGCGCTCCGGATTTGTCTAAGCCTGCCTCGGAGTGCATCAACAGTGGCTGCTATAGTAATTGCTAGAGACCACCTTGTCAAGGCCCACAACGAAATTGAAGCGCTGAAAACCCATAAAAAGGCATGTTACCAGGACTCCTCACCACCATCTATCCTCTCTACCAGCGGACCAGACCACGCACCTCCTTCACTAAAACAATAACCACACATGGTGAATCTGTGACAGCTTGTTTCACTCCTGCTTCGAAACCTTCGCTTCCTCCATGGTGCCTCGCTGAGCCACAAATCAACCTGACAATACCGGGCATCACAAAAAAAAAGCCAATCTATTATCCCCAGCCCTTAAACAGCTCACGTGACTGCTTTTGAACGAGAACTACCGTAACACTACACATATCTACACTGATCTATCTGCCCTGCCAAGCAGCTCCGTTGCGGCAATCGTAATAGCGCAAGTTACAACCATGAAATTTAAGGCGACTCACACGACATCATCGACGGCAGCAGAGCTCGCAGCGCTCCTTACCGCCCTTCATTACATCGGTGATGTATCGTCATATAAGTGGACGATCTTCTGCGATTCAAAGGCGGCACTGCATTCTCTACTGTCATCTTTACAACGTGGACCGCACGAAGAGCTAGTATTTCGGATTACAGAGACGATGCACCATATAAGTGATGCAGGCCATGAAATAACTTTCCAATGGCTTCCAAGTCACTGCGGGATTATCGGCTACGAACGGGCCCATGAAGCTGCCCGTTCAGCCCATAGTGGGGTCCAGTATGCACTAATACCACTTTCTAGAGCTGACGCAGCACGGAAGCTCCGCCTGCTTGTTCGCCAGTGCACCACGTCGCAATGGAATGAGCCACATTTCAGGAATTCCCGAGTATACTCCCTTGATCCCACATTAAGCCTTCAAGGCCATCAAAGCTTCGCCGTGTAGATGCAACG